>NC_056729.1:1435349079-1435524079 GCF_019279795.1 Protopterus annectens | reverse complement strand
ACAGCTGGACTCGCCGCTAAGGCTAAGCGGGTCTATATTACATATTCAAATGCTTAAACGTTTGAATCACTAAAGAATGACGTTTAGTGATTGAACATTTAAATGTTCGAATATAAATAAAAAAAAAAAACAAAATGAAAAAAAAAAAAAACTAACGGCTGAGGCCCCCACACCCCCCCCCCACTACTTAAATATACCAACTCCAAAATCGCACTACAGTGTAGGGAATATGACATTTTCTGTTTCTGCACTATAGTGCACTGAATTGCGATCTCGAAGTTGGTATATTTAAGTAGCGGGTGGTGTGGGCCCCCCCCCACTTAAATTTTTTTTAAATATTATTTTTTTACATATTCGAACATTTGAATGTTCGATCAGTAAAGGTCGATCTTTAGAGATTCGAACATTTAAGCGTTCGAATATGTAATATAGACCCAGCTAAGCAGCCACAGTCAGCAGTATATACTACTGTATACAGTAGTATACAATTTTATTTTTTAAAAAAATATTCTTTTTTTTTTTCACAGTCAGTTCACAACTGGGGGGGGGGGGCTGCAGTCCGATGGCACGAGCTGCCACTTGCAAAAAACATGCCCTCTGGTGAATCACAGTAAGCACACTCTAAGGTTTACTCAGTGGTCTTCAGCACAGAATAAGACCAGGCTATTCTCCACTGTCATTAGAGTGCAGATCTAACCCTTCTAACTTTAAATCACCGAAAGAGCTTGGAAGTGCAATAAGTAACTTAAACAGCAATCCAAACTGAAAGTGCAAGAAATAATCAACTTACACACTAACTCAAGCAACAGGCACTTAAAATAGGCAGGAATACAGAAGTTAACAGCCCCAAGCTGCTTCCTAAGAAGTAGTATTAACCCAGGTGTTTATGGATTCAGTACATTTCCTATTGCATTCCCACTCAGTAGATACCCTGGATAGAACCTACAGCAGTTGATGCAACAGAAAGTCAAGCTGCACAAGGACCCTGAAGATGTTCTCAACAAATCAGCAACCAGGTCACTCAGTGAGATTCCATACAAACTGTTGTATCAGAAACCAGCAGCTCACAGTATCCTTCTGCTACTTTTCTCACAAGAAGCAAAGCAGTAGCATTGATCCCAGACTGACTCCTAAGAAGCAATTTTCAGGCTTTTCAGTTACTGTAATCTCTAGAAATGCTAGGATATGTCTCTCCACTCCTTCTCTCATCAGGAGTGAAACAGAAGAAATAATCCCAAGTTAATACATGAAAGCAGTTCCTAGGATCACAGGTAATTGGTATTCTAGTCCTAGATGTCATGCATTTTAAAGATAAGAGAGAAAGAAAAGGATTACCCCTCTGAAATTTGCAGTATGTCCTAAGTTAGTGGGATGGTATAAAACAGGAGATAACTCAACCCCCCCCTCCCCAGACTGAGGTCCTATGGCATCCTTTCTATTTGCCCTTGGAACAGAAACTACACAGTACTCAACCTTAGGTAGCTTAATTTCATCTGAGGTACAAGCCATGGGTTCATTTTTCTATTATGGCCCTAACCCCATCCCTTGGGGTGATATGAGAATCTGAATCACTGCAGAGATTCCATACTCCCCTCTATCCTGTGGATGCATGTTCCTTTGCATGTAAGGACCAGGACAACCATCACCAGGCTGGATAACTGCAGCTCATGACTTCCTATGCTCTTTCTTTAAGGTTAATTCCCTTTGCCTAGCACTGAACCAGTGGGTGACTGTGCTAGGACCCACTGCATAGTCCCTTCATATAAGGGCAAGACATAGTCACTAATTTTCCATCATTCCTTTCTCCAGCTATTCCAGCACCTGAGCCACCATTTGAACTCAGGTCATCTGGGTCACATTCAAGGCTTTGTCATATGTGCTACAGAACTGAAAGATACAGATATATATATATATATATATATATATATATATATATATATATATATATATATATATATATATTTCTTCTCCAGCCTGCTGTCTGAATTTACATACTGTGGCACAAAATGTTATTGTAATATTATTCCATCTGCCACAGGTTGACGTGCTGGCCCAAATAAGAACAATCATAGGTGAAGGTGCACTGTATTCATTATATTGCTGGTTCTGGGAAGATTCTAGTGTTTCATGTAGTGGAGGGTGACTAAAATGTGATATTTATGGAGAATGTTTGTAAATAAGGAATCCACTTCCACAAAATTCAGGAAGATTCCCCTAGGGAAGGATCCAATAGCGCGGGTTTATTCTAATCAATAATATCTTGGAGGCTTTCAAGATGTTCTGTACTAGGCCAAAGATGTCTAGCAATGTTTTGAAATATCTTGTCTGTTTGGGTTCCCTTCCTTGTATATTTTGGGCTGTGTGTAGAAACAGTTCACTCTTGGTTCCATAGGACTGAGCACTTCCTCACAATCCCTGGTTACTGGGGATACACCCTGCATTATGTTTCAGTTGCATTGTTGTAGATATCCGTGGGTTCTGCCTGTAGATCAGTGAAGTGCATGCTGCTGGCTCATTGCCTTGTTACAGACTATAGTAAAATGGAACACTGGTTTGCAAACAAAGAGGCTAAAAAAACAGTTGCAATGGCAAAAAACAAGGCATCAGAGAAGCTATGCTAGCTTCTGGACATTTTATAGGTAAGTACTAAGCTAGATGGTCTTGTGGCCCATTTTAAGCCTAGATCATTTCTGATGAGAATCAAACTTTGTATGTAAGGTAGCCGCCTTAACCATAAGCCAACCTCCTACCTTGAAGTCAGACCTAAACCTTAAACCTTGTGTCTATGATGTGAAGACCATAACATTTATGACAAAACAGATGCCACAAAGAAGCTCTATCAGGCTGCAAGCCAATGACAGCAAAACAAAGAAGAAACTCAGCAGATGACAGTCATAAAGGATGTCAGATACAGCTTGCTCACTAGTCCAGAGGATAGTAAGGGTAGATGGAAAAAATATTTCAAGAAGCTTCTGAATGAAGAAAAACTCGCAAAAGCTATACTGCCACAAACATAAATGCAGCCTACACTGAAAGAGGAAGGAAAATCCACCCCAGAGGACATGCAAAATGCACCAAGGAAGATGAAATCAGGTAAAGTGGCAGATTCGGATGAAGCCATTGCAGATATGATCAAGATGTTGGGTGTGGTAGGGAAGATGACTCCTTACAGCCATATGGAGACAGAGAGGGAGAAAGAGAATGAGAAAGAGAGACCAATTTTAGATCACTGGTGAATAATCATTCTCCTACCACTGGACAAGAGCAAGGGGAATATCTACAACTCTGCCAGTACAGAGGCATCCAATCCTTTCACACTGAATGAAAATGTTGGAGAGGGTGACGGTTAATTGAACGCAAACAGCAATTAGGTGGAGGTTGAGTGGTTCAGGTTCAGTTCAGGATGCAGTACAACTGACCTGATTTTTGCAGTAAGGCAAATAAAAGAAAAGAAGATAGAGATGAAGAACAAGATAGTAGAAACGAATTGAGAGATGAGGAAAGGGTTTAACTGGCCATTCCTAGGCACGGACAAAGGAAATGACAAGTCCAAATGAAACTGATTTTGGCAGTCCTGAAAAGGTTTGAAGTCCTAGATCTGTCGCTAGAATGAGTATTTGAGTTACATGCCTATGGAAGTGTGAATTACACACATATGTAAGGAACTAGTGGAGGAAGGGAAAAAGGGTGCAGAGGTAAACAGGAGGAGGAAATATGAGTAAACTGGTACCAAGGGAAATGAAACGAAAGGACTAAATAGTGTGGGAGAGGCTGACTCGAAAACACAGGTTGATAAACTATGTAAACAGAAAGGTTAGCATTGGTAAGTCATTAGGAAAAAAAAGGTGGGGGGGGGGCTTGTAGTAAAGAGATACCAAAAGTCATGTGGTACTGCAGTTACACCATTTACATTTGAACACAGGGAAGAATGGGGTAAGTGATTACATCAAGCTGTATGGCACACATGACTGTTGTCAACAGAAGGAGAAAAATTAATGTCCAAAAATTGTAAAAGTGAAAGTAAATGTGATTTTATTCCCTTAACCCTTTCATTTGAAATTCATAAACACACACACACACACACACACACACACACACACACACATATATATATATATATATATATATATATATATATATATATATATATATATATATGTATATATATAGGGTTCCTATCAGCAGACCAAAGATGCATGTTTTCGAATGCGTCTTGACAAAACCGAAACTGCAAAATATCGAAGCGGCATGTAATTCGCTTGGCCGCTTCAGTACTTTGCCGTTTTCGGCACTGTAGTGCAGTCCTGGAGTTGGTATATTTAAGTAGGGGGGTGGGGGTGGGGTGGGTGAAGCTCTGAACTTAATCTCATGTTTTAATGTGCTTACTTTTTTTTTTTTTTTTTTTTTGGAAAAAAATTGCTGTTCTGACAGTTCGGTTTTGTAAGCTTTCGCTTACATGGGGTCGATTAATCACCATTCGCTTACCTAAGCGTTCGGTGATCTAATATAGACCATATATATATATATATATATATATATATATATATATATATATATATATATAGATACAGATATATATATAGATATATATAATTGATCAGCAATTACTATAATGTAAACTAAAAGCATTTAAACCAAGTGACTGCAAATGTGTTGCATATACAATCACCAAAAATTGCACAAAACTTTGTTTTTATATGGCAAGGCTTTGTCTGTCTCATACCCATCATGTGGGGGCTCCACCCCTACACCCCCGGAAATTAAATATACTAACTCCACAGCTGCACAACTGCAGAGAAAGATGGGGAATCCTGCATTATATTGAATTATATTGAAGTTGAACTACTGAAGTTTGACTGTAATATAATTTGACCACTTTCAACGCTGACATAAATTACCAAAAATGCCAGCATGTGATTAATGCATACCCAGACCAAATGAACGGCACCCTCATAAATATATATATATCTTGATATATATATATATATATATATATATATATATATATATATATATATATAAAATCTATATATACACATCTCTCTCTATAAATATATAAATATATATATATATATATATATATATATATATATATATATATATATATATATATATATATATATATGGGTCTACCTGAAATGATAGAAGACCCAGATACTCAAATAAGAAAACATTGAGACCATAACCGCAAAACCCTGGTTCATCGAATCCTCACAATAATGAAACCCAGAACATTGAATGGTAAACGTTACCAGAAGTCCGGTCTGAACTTAAATGAATAGCTCTTCCTTTAACTACAACTTACAGGAAATCTGGATCAGTGGTTTAAAATGGAGATTTTTATACAGTGAGGATTGGGAAATTTACCCTTTTCTCACAGTAGTGCGATCTTGGAGTTGGTATATATAATTTAGATGGGGTGTGGGGGGTGTGCAGGAGGGCTTGCTCCCCTGCAAAACCGCTGATACAGATTTCCTTTCAGTTGTAGTTAAAGGGAGAACCATCCCTTTAAGTACCGACCAGACTTCTGGTAATGTTTACTGTTCAATGTTCCGGGTTTCATTATTGTGACGGTTCAGTGAACCTGAGTTTCGTGGTTATGGTCTCAATGTTTTGTTATGCAAGTATCTGGGTCTTTGATCTTTTGATGTAGACCCATATATGTATGTATGTATATGTGTGTGTGTGTGTGTGTGTGTGTGTGTGTGTGTGTGTGTGTGTGTGTGTATAAGGTCATATAATGTATGATTTAATATACCCCCTTGCACCAAATGGGTGCTAACCCTAACCCTGTCCCTTACCCCAACACTAACCCTACACTTTTATCTTAAAAAAACTTCCTGTAACACTTCCACAATGCAAGACACACTCAGACACACAAACATGCACAAACACACACTAACAGCATTACATCTATCCCCTTCTCTAACCCTGACTCTAACTCTAAAATACAGTCATGCGCGCAAACATGCAAAACCTATCCCCAACCTTAACCGTAAAATCCACGCATGCACACAAACATGCAAAACCTATCCCCAACCCTAACTGTAAAATACATGGATGCACACAAATATACAAAACCTATTTCCGACCCTACCCCTAACTCTCAGACACATGCACAAACATTTCACACCCTGCAAACCCCACTGGATCTATATTAATTTAGTGAAAAGTCACTTCAGTGAATGGTATTTAATCGGAAACACCATTCATCGAATTCTGCTCATAAATGCATTGAAAATGCCGTTCACAGAACTTAATTTTCACTGAGCTAATAGGAACCCAACCCCACTTACATGTCTCGATGAAATATACCGTTGACATTTTGGCTGCTCAGCTATCCATACATTCAACATAATACACTACCCCCTAACATTGGTGAACCAAATGTATGCTCAACAAAATGCAGTGGAAGCATTTATCTATATATCGATATCTGTCTATCTAGATATATGTGTGTGTATGTTATGTGTATGTATGTAAAAAGAAAAATTTAATGCATTTAAATGAATCACATTTCATTTAAAATTCCATATACAGGAAGCTCCCATTCATCTTCCTCTTACTTAAAAATACTAACCCCATGAACATATGATTGTAAAGAGAAAACACCACAAATAATGAATTACTGCTGCCACAAATACAAACTTGTTGGCATGTAGTCATGGGTTTACAGCATGTAGGCAGGCACGAGCAAAGTATAAATGGTGCACCTAGTCTAATTTATGCTTAAGTCTTAGATCAAGTGCATTACATCAATATATATACCTCACAAGACATCTACAACAACTGGAATGGCCATAGAAATACCTCACAAAGAGGATTACCGGCCTCAAACAGATGCCCCATGCAGACTGTCTCAAAAAACTCCAGCTTTTCTATGTCGCATATCGTCTGCTCAGAGGCGATCTCTGCCTAACATACAAAGCTATGTCAAACCCAGAGCTGTTGGACATGCTCCACGTAAAGAAATCCCAATCCCTCCGAGCTACACACTCCAGGGACCTAAACCTTGTCACCACAATAAACAGAACATGCTGGAGGGATAGATTCCTGTCCCAGAGACTTCCCATACTCTGGAACAAACTACCTATCTATATCAAACAAAGCTCCTCATTAGCACTCTTCAAGAAAAATCTTGATGATTGGATGGGAGATAGGAAATTCACCCCGGGGATCACTTCTGTGGCTCTGCTTGACAGGGGCACAGGAAAATAATTTTCTTGGGTGGCAAAAGCCAGGGTACCGTTTGGCTAGGCTTATATAGGCCCTAGGGCCAATAGCCTAGTACCTACCTGTGAACATATGAACCTATAAACCACATCCCCAGTAGTTATCTGTAGTCTGCTACACTGTTCTGTGCAATATGATTAGATTAAATGTATTTGTGTTATAGACTAAATTTTAAGATATTTTATGAGTAAGTCTTCAATCAAACACATTATATATATATATATATATATATATATATATATATATATATATATATATATATATATAAAATGAGATGGAGACAGTGGCATTGACAAAAAGGCAGGAGTCAGAGCTTGACGTGGCAGAGCTGAAGATGTTAAGATTTGCACTGGGTGTGACAAGGATGGACAGGATTAGTAATAAGTATATTAGAGGATCAGCCCAGGTTGGAAGGTTTGGAGACAAAGCCAGAGAAGCAAGATTACGTTGGTTTGGACATGTGCTGATGAGGGATGCAGAGTATATTGGGAAACAGATGCTAAGGATGAAGCTGCCAGGTAACAGGAAAAGAGGAAGGCCTAAGATAAGGTTTATGGATGTGGTGAGAGAGGACATGCAGGTGGTTGGTGTGACAGAGCAAGATGCAGAGGACAGGAAGAAATGGAAACAGTTGATCCGCTGTGGCAATCCCTAACGGGAGCAGCCGAAAGAAAACTGCTTTTCTTGTTTAAGATCAGCACAGGTCAGCAGCAAGAAATCTGCCTGCATGTGATGCATAGAAAGTTATTATGGAGAATGCAGTTTAATACTCTGATATTCAGTTTCAGCAGATGAGGGACTGGATTCAGAATTTTAGATTTGCAGTTTAGTGAATGTCTTGCCCAAGCTGTAATTCTGTCTGAATCACAACCATTTGTTCATTTACCTACTTTATCCAACAGAGTTTGTCTGGGAAGCCACAGCCTATCCTGGCATGCACTGAGCATTAAGGAGAGAAACCTATCCTGCGTAGGATGCCAGTTACACAAACATGCACACAAATACACACACACACACACACACACACACACACACACACACACACACACACACACACACACACACACACACGCACACGCATGTGCACACACACACACACACACACACACACACACACACACACACACACACACACACACACACACACACACACACACACACACACACACACGCATGCGCACACACACACACGCACACACACACACACACACACGCACACACACACACACACACACACACACACACACACACACACACACACACACACACACACACACACCTGTGTCCCTGCACCACTCTGATGGACAGGCAGCATTTCACAAATACATTTTCCAGAGATCCTTCCTGATTAATTAATTGTAGTACTTGTTAAATCACTGACTCATTGCTGTTAATCATATTTCTTTGGCAGTGGAAAACATAACACTGTATGAGGTAAAAACAGTTGCAGGTCATGTTAAGATGAGACTTTCCGAGAGTCTGGAACAATGCAGTAATACTGCATGTTTTTAACCTTTGGATGTAAGAAGTTTCAAGGGCAAATTCAGTCCTGAGCTGTAGTTATTACAAAAGCAGCTAAAACCTTTAAGGTCCTGTAGATATGTTGTGTTAATATTTTGTATAAGTGACCAATCTGAAAACTATGCCAAAAACTGCATGGTTTAGCCTAATGAATGACGTGCTGTTTAATACTAATCACTGGTGAGCATATCTTCTGGACAAATATGTAATTTCAAGGGGGTCTTATAAAGGCCCTGGTGGTATATGTCTCAGCTGCCCAAATTTTCACAGAATGTTGAGATTATTGCGTCATATTTTTGGTTTGTTTCTCACAAATTTTGTGGGTTTCTTTGACAAATCACTGAGGATTTAAGTCACTAAATAATGGGAGACATTTGAGTTTCAGGCTTTATAGCCTTCAGAAAATGTATGCTAACACACATTCTGTTACTCTAGCAACTTTCTAAGTTTATAAGAGCAATATTTAAAATGTGTCCCTATTTTGGGCCTTTGTGCCACCATTATTTTAGGCTTTGTCCCGATTTCTTATACTAAGAAGTGGAGAGGTATGCCCAGAGATTGTTAGCCTAGTATACACCTATGACCCTCTGAATCCTTGCTGACTAAAATGTTAGATAGATAGCTTGCCTAGTATTATTTTAGAATAGTGTTGGAGGGAAGAAGTTCACAGCCAAAAGAACTTAATCAGACTGAGCAGTACAATAAGGCTGAACAAATGGGACGATATGGAGCAACACACTGAAAGTGATAGGATGAGGGGCAAGCTTGCATACAGGTACTTGTGTATGTGATTGCACATAATCATCAGCGTCCGTATGCTGCAGTGAAACTGTAACATGCTAATAGCCGTGCCACAGACACCACACATTCATGTACACTATGCACTCATCCACCAAAATTGCCTAAAAGAAGTCTCTTTCCCCACATTTAGAGCTCAGCTCAAAAGTCACCTCCATCAAAAATCTGACTGCAAGTGTTTTTCCACCTGCATCACTTCTACTTTCACCCTCTGTCCTCACATCCCTCTCATATTTATTACTAAAATTAATTCACATTTGTTTTTCTAGTCTGTTAATAATATTTACATATTGCTTCAATTGTCTATGGGGTTATCTGCCTTCTGTGATTACTCAAAGTTCTGTCATTATAATTGTATCCTACAGGCTGCTAAGAGGTGACCCGTGTCTGGCATAGAAGGCAACTTCCGACGGCATAGAAGGCAACTTCCGACCCAATACAAGTGGATTTACTTCATATCACCAAGTCAAATGGCATCAGAAATCCTCTGTCTAAGGATCTAAACCTCTCCTGCAATATCAACAGAATGGCTTGGGGGGGCCAGGTATTTCTTTCAGAGGACACCGCTGCTCTGGAACAGACTCCCCATCTACATAAAACAAAGTTTATTCTTGACCATATTTAAGTGCAACTTGGATCTATAGATGGGAAGCAGAAAATTACCCCAGGACTACTCTTTGTGTTATTAATGAACAGAGGCAGCTCCTAAATGCTTTATCCCATGCATGTGTCCCCCCCCCCAAATTATCTACTGTATGATCCCAGTTAATCTCATTAGGGGTAATATATAATAATAGACCCTAGGGATGGGTAAGGCCAATCTCTAGCAAAATGGGCTAGGTTAATTCAAGAACAAAAAGGGAATCTGGCTAGGCTTTAAGTGGCCTGCAAGGGCAATTAACCTAGTACTTACCTAGGAACCTATAAATAGGAATCCTGTTAGCTACAGCTGTATGAATGCAATGTCCAGAGTGGCACGTATGCCTTTTGTCATAGGAATATTTTCAGATCCAGTTGTGTGTATTCTATGGAAACATTAGTCTTTCAAGGTCACAGGTCACTGACTCTGTCCTTCTCACATTTGCATACTTTTACAATTTTTATAACATGTTCTCTGACCCCAGCACCATGGCAGAGTTCACACTTTAGAAACATACTCCCCAGTGACCAGCATACAGCAGTGTCACCAGAAGTAAAACTTATGTTTCATCGCCTATGTCATCACCAAGCTTAACACATATAGTCAGACATCACCTATCACACACTGACTTGTCAGTGTGACTTTATAGGCCTAAGTCAAAAACATCACTATACCCAAAGCACAAGCTTGTCATCTGTCATGTCATCTGACATGTCATCTGAATGGTGTGTTAGCCATTCTTGCATGTCATGGTTACCTGTGTCACTACCATTATAGAAGAAATATCTGTATGCTTTTATATTCTTTCAGACTTTCTGATTTAACCATTTCCTCCCACTGGCACAGACTCTCCTTCTTCTGTGTTAGGTTATCAAATGTGTTCCCACTTTGTTCTTCTCCCCTGAGTGTACCCACAGGCAAACATACATTTATGTAACAGAAAATAAACCACAGTAACATATTCCCATTTGCAAACATTATACATTTTATTTTATTTATTTATTTATTTTTTTATTTTTACATTTGTTGACCGGGCTAGTCTAACTGGATATATGTCCATTTTCAGTAGAGGCCCGGGGAGAAAAGCTCCATACTTGAATATTAAGACAGTTAACAATACATAGAACTATTAAGAATAAATACAGAGGTAGCAATGGTCAAGTGAACAGTTATAATAATACATTTGTGAAGTAACAGTATTAGTGGAAATTAAACAATTCTATACATCACATCTCTTCTTTTGTATATTTATCATAAATTTAACATTGAAGAAATGCATCAATTCCTGCCTTCCCTTAAACCTCACTCCTCCTTCAAAACATTATTTTGCATGTATTATTCCCAAAATTTCTACTTTTTTCTTATGTAATTTGCTTTTATCTTTTTCTAAATATCCTCTTTCAGTTCTTTTATCTCTGTTAAAATACTCAATACTTCAAATACAGTTAGTTTCAACTTTGATTTCCATTTTCTAGTAATTGCTTTTTTGGTAGCCACCAGAATTAAACTTAAGAAGGTCTTACTATATTTAGGCAATTCAGATCCTGTATCCCAGTTCAAAAAATAATTTTCTTAGTTACACCCATTTGCTCACTCAATATTTCTGACAGAATACTCTGTAGGGATTTTTTAAAACCTGCCTCCTCATTACACTCACAAAATATATGCTTCCAGTTACCTCTTTCTTCACCATCACACCTCTAACATTTGCTATCTACTCAAGGGAAAATTCTCTAAAATCGGCTTGGGGTATAAAAATACCTATGCAAACATTTCTAAGCAAAAAATCCTAAATCTTCTAGACTTTGTTGCATATTTGGGAGCCATACATGTGTCATCCCATTGTTTCTTTGTGAATTGCTTATCCAATCTCTCTTCCCAAAATTTCTAACCTCTTCCAATTGATTGCTATAGTTACTGTGCAGTATTTTGTATGCCCTGGTGATTCTCCCTTTTTAACAGGAGTTTCTGTTCTAGCTTCAATTAAAAAAACTCTACTAGAGAAGGTCTTTCAGTTAAGGTTCACCTATCTCTTTCTGTTTGCCTATACTCTGATATCAATCCCTGATAGGGAAGGCAATCTTTAGCCATGAAGATCTTCTTATGCTATAAGACTCTCATCTTTTTTTTTTTAAGGAAATGTTACAAGATGTACCTTACATGTTGATATCTTAATACTGCATAGGCAAGTGAAAAGAAAAAAAAAACGACACAGTGTTTCACAGATAACAGTGCATTTTGTGGGAACCTTTATAGGTTCATAGGTTCATAGGTTTATACTAGGCTATCTGCCCTAAGGCATTTATAAGCCTAGCCCAAAGTTTTGTGACTTATGCCACCCCTTATATGAAAAAATACTGTGCCCATTAGTTTGTTGTGCCTCTGTCCAGCAGTGACACAGAGATGATTCCCGGGGTAAACCTACGATCTCCCATCCACAGGTCAAGATTTCTCTTGAACAGAGCCAGTGAGGTGCTCTGCCTCACATGGACCGGGATTTTATTCCACAGCATAGGGAGTCTCTGAGTGATAAATCTATCCCTCCAGCACGTCCTATTTATATCCGTGCTAAGGTTTAAGTCGCTTGCTCTAGTGGTTTTGGTGGATTTGGATTTTTTGAGGTGGAGCATGTCCATTAATTCGGGTTGGACATGGCCTTGTATGTCAGGCACATGTCACCTCTGAGCAGACGGTATGCGACTGAATAGAGCTGGAGTTTCTTTAATCTGGCAGCATATGACAGATTTTGGAGTCTCTTTATCCTTTTGGTGAGGAACTTTTGGGGTCTCTCCAATTGCTGCAGATGTCGGGTGAGATACATCCCGAATGGGGCATTGTACTCGATCATTGGTCTGATAAGTGAAGAGTACAGGGGAACAATGACCTCACTAGATCTGGATGTGAATCCCTTCATGATCAGGTGGGCAATGTAGAAGGTCTTTCTAACCACTTTAGCAACGTGAGTGTCAAAAGAAAGGCCACTGTCAACCTGGGTCCCCAGGTCCCTGATAACCTCTTCTGTGCTTAGTGGTTTGCCGCCTATATGGTAGCTTGGGGTTACCTTGTTTTTCCCAAAGGGTATGACTATACATGTTTTGGCGTTTAACTTCAGGCCATGGCTCTGGCACCAGCTATCTGTTTCCGTGAGTCCCTTCTGAAGGATATCCGTGTCCGATGCACTTTCCACTATGGCGCCCAGTTTGCAGTCGTCTGCAAACTTTGTCAGCCAAAGTCCTCCCATGTTGGCCTGTACTTCTGAGAAGTAGATGCCGAACAATAGGGGGCCAAGGACCGAGCCCTGTGGGACACCACTTGTGACCGGCTTGGAGTCTGACATAGCGCTAGCAACTCTAACCCTGTGGGTTCTGTCCTTAAGCCAGTTTGCAACCCATCTTGTGACATATGGGTTTACATTTAAGCTGGTAAGTTTTCTACAATACCCGAGTGGGGTATTGTGTCGAAAGCCTTTGCAAGGTCAAGGTAGGCTGTATGGACTGCCTTTCCCTCATCAATGGCCTTGGTGACTGTTTCGAAGAAGTCGACCAAGTTCAAAAGGCATGATCTGCCCTTGACGAAACCAAACTGGGTCAGGTCCAATGTCTGCAAGTCCCCTATATCTTTGTTTATGAGCTCCATTATGATCCTCTCCATAGCTTTGCAGACTAGACTTGTTAAGCTTATGGGGCGGTAATTACCAGGGTCTGTAGAGGCACCGCCTTTGTGGAGTGGGACCACAGTTGCCATATGCCACTCCTTGGGCACGTATCCTGTGGTAAGGCTGAGATTAAACAGCTGCCTTATGTGCGGGTTTAATTCCTCATTTAGCTCGTGTAGCACACAGCCGGGGACACCATCTGGTCCCATTGATGCTGTGTTTTTAGCTTTAGAGAGAGCAGCTTTCACCTACGCATTTGAGATGTCTGGGAGGCTACACTCCGCTGGGATAGTTATCTCTCCTTTAGGGGAGAGGGGTGAAGTTTGCACTGAACCTGTCTGCCAGTATGTTGGCAATGTCTGTGGGTTCAGTGATTTTTGTATCATTTTGGACTAATTCTGAGCATATCTGGGAGTTTCCACCCAGGTTCCTAACATAGCTGAAAAAGGCCTTATGATTGTCCTTTGAATCCATGGCAATTTTTCTGTCAAAATTGGCCTTAGTTGATTTTATGAGTGCTCGTATTTTTTTACTAATAATGATCAGGGGTGACTTCCCTTTTATGGATTTTGTTCTATCATGTAATAGCTTTCTCCTCTTATAGTAAAGTTTGTTAATGGCTGGGGTCCACCAGACTGGACGTTTGCCCTTTGTGGAAAGAGTCTTGGTTTTATTTGGGATTGCCTGATCCATGCAGTCCTGGAGGTGTTCATAGAAGACATTTGTAAGGGCTTCCGCAGCTTGGGTTGTGGTTTCCACTGGCTCAGGGGCCTTGAAGGATACCACACCAGTCTTGAGTAGTGTGAAGTTTGCTTTAGAGAAGTTCTTCACTGTGGTCTTTTTTGTTTGAGGTGGGGGCGGGATGTGGATTTCCAGTGAGATTAGTTTATGATCAGATCTCACCAATGAGGGATATACTTCGTGTGGAGCATTTTGTCCCCATGTTTGTGATAATGAGATCTAGTATATTTTCTCCTCTCATGGGAACAGTGACTAGCTGTTCCATGGCATTTGAATTTATGAACTCCAGGAACCGTTGGGCTAGAAAGTTAGGGCTTGAGTAATGTTCCCAGTCTATATTCGGGTAGTTGAAGTCACTCAATATGATGGTGTTTGGAGATACATTTATACCCTCCAGTGTCTTCAGGAAGGCTGTGTGGGGTTCCTGAGTTTGAGAGAGTGGTCTGTAGCATGCTACAATTTGTAGAGCAGTTTTGCCTATGGTTAGTTGCACCTGGATGGTTTCTGAAGCTTCGTGCGTTGCCACCAACCTGGAGGTGTGGGTATCCTTTATGAATATGGATACACCCCTCCTTTTGTGGTGTGGTCCGGGTTTTGGGGCCGGAACGCATGATATGAGGTAAAACCTAATAGTGCCGGGGTGCTCTCAGGAGCCTTGAACCAGGTTTCAGTTACAGCACAGACATCAATGTTCTCCATACTGAGAAGGGCCTCGAGTGCGTGCATTTTGAGATTTAGACTTCTGGCATTGAGCAGCATTACCCTCAGTTTCTTCCCATTTTTGTTTTCTAGGGTGGTAGGTTTAGAATTTGAGCCTTGCCTAAAAAGGTACTATGGGGTGGCAAGAGCCTTAGCCAATATCCGAATCCCAGGGGTGACAGGTGCAAGCCGTCCCTTGAGAAGCAGCGTGGCTTGTCAAGCATGTCATCCCAGGCAGACAGACACTGGATCCCCTTTGAATGACACCAGACATTAAGCCAATTGTTAAAGCTGATCATCTTGTCTCTATATTGTGGCATCATTCTTGGTGAAGGAAGGATACTGCTCATGGTCAGGGTCATACCTGCCTGGGCTACATAATCAGAGAGCTCCTCTATGTCTCTTTTCATGTAGTCCAGGGAGGTACATCTCAGGTCGTTCACACCAGCATGGACAATGACTGTGTCATATTTGTACTTGCCGTGGAGTGACCCGAGTGCTTGTGTTATGTGGCGGATTCTAGCGCCCGATAGGCAGCTTACTGTGACCCTCTCCTTGTTCAGCCTGGTGAGTGGGACGTCAGTGTGTCTGACTATGGAGTCACCTATGACAAGTATGTTTGGTGTTGTATTTGGCCTTAAGGGCTGTGACTGCTTTGCACACTGATTTTGTGGTTTATGTGTTGCTTGTGGGGTGTCTTGAGGTAGCAGTTGTTTGGGTGTCTGCTTTGGAGTCCTCTGCTGTTTAGGTAAATTTTTACTCAGAGCCTCCGAGTATGTCTTTGTGTGTTTATGTGTTTGATTCAGTGGTGTGGTAGCATTATGTGAGGCTGGTTTTGTGGTGTGTATTGTTTCCTTCTCCTCCTGTCTGGTCTTGCCAGTCCTGAGTTGAGAGAGCTCAGCCTCCAGTTTGGCTAAATAGCTGCATCTCTCGCAAGTATTTGTGTTATGTGGGAGGAGGAGAGGGTTGTCTGTGTACATGAGGCAATTGTAACATTGCCTCAATATTCCCAGATTCACCAACTGGGCAGGAGAGGACGCCAGCATCTGGCACTTCGACATGCTAGAAAAATTAAGAAGTTAGGTATGAGACTGAATAAGAGAGGACTTAGTAAGGAAGTGGGTACTCCTGGGGGGGTTTCACAAGTGAGGGACTTTGTATAATATAGAAGTGACAAGTGCTGAGCTTTTTTTTTTTTTTTTTGAGAAAAAAAAAAAAAAACTTTTAGGAACAAGTGCTGCGCTTTTTAGTCAAGGGATATACTGTTTAGGTTACTAGTAGAGCAGTTCTAAGGGAAAAAATGAAGAACAGACTTTATGGAGCCAGAAAAAGTTTAACCTTGTTAAACCGGCGCTGCCCGATGCTGCTCTAGTGGCAACTCCGCTCTAAATCCCGTTAAAGCACGCTAAAGCGTGCTTTATAGCAGGGGGCTGGAAAAGGCAGGAAATGACCCAAAATGGCCACTGAACTACAAGTTACTGTCTTAAACCACTCCTCTGAGGACAAACAGGCAGCTCAGTACTCCCCACTCCCACTCCCACTGGTGAGTAAAGAAACTTCCCCGTGACCAAACAAAGAAAATGGAGAAGTACAGGAACCAAGACAAAGCCCAGGGATCAGCAAAATCTGATCACTGGAACAAACTAGCCAGGAAAGTTAGGAGAACAAGAATATATATTTTTTTTTTCAAATTTTTTTCACAGACAGCACAGAAAACACAATAAATGCTTTGCTTTTCGATTAAATGCTATCAAAAGCTAGTACACTTGAGTGTATTAGCCTGTAGTTTAACTTTTAAGCAAACTTAAACTAAGAAGTGCAACCAACAATTAAAGCTTATAAAAACAGGAAAAACAGGTAATACCACTATAAAATAGACAGAAACAGTCGTTGAATAACACAAATGGTCGAAAAATGCAAGAAAAAATACTTAAAATCTGGAAAGTTGCCTTTTTCTTTCTCTGCTGCTCTAGGAACTCTGCTGGATGCCACGAGGAACTGTGCTGAGTTCTCTACAGCCAGAAAAGCCTGCCAAAGCGTGCTTTATAGCAGGGGGCTGGAAAAGGCAGGAAATTACCCAAAATGGCCACTGAACTACAAGTTACTGTCTTAAACCACTCCTCTGAGGACAAACAGGCAGCTCAGTACTCCCCACTCCCACTCCCACTGGTGAGTAAAGAAACTTCCCCGTGACCAAACAAAGAAAATGGAGAAGTACAGGAACCAAGACAAAGTCCAGGGATCAACAAAATCTGATCACTGGAACAAACTAGCCAGGAAAGTTAGGAGAACAAGAATATTTTTTTGTTTTTTTCAAATTTTTTTCACAGACAGAACAGAAAACACAATAAATGCTTTGCATTTCAATTAAATGCTATCAAAAGCTAGTACACTTGAGTGTATTAGCCTGTAGTTTAACTTTTAAGCAAACTTAAACTAAGAAGTGCAACCAACAATTAAAGCTTATAAAAACAGGAAAAACAGGTAATACCACTATAAAATAGACAGAAACAGTCGTCGAATAACACAAATGGTCGAAAAATGCAAGAAAAAATACTTAAAATCTGGAAAGTTGCTTTTCCTTTCTCTGCTGCTCTAGGAACTCTGCTGGATGCCACGAGGAGCTGTGCTGAGTTCTCTACAGCCAGAAAAGCCTGCCAAAGCGTGCTTTATAGCAGGGGCTGGAAAAGGCAGGAAATGACCGAAAATGGCCACTGAACTACAAGTTACTGTCTTAAACCACTCCTCTGAGGACAAACAGGCAGCTCAGTACTCCCCACTCCCACTGGTGAGTAAAGAAACTTCCCCCTGACCAAACAAAGAAAATGGAGAAGTACAGGAACCAAGACAAAGCCCAGGGATCAGCAAAATCTGATCACTGGAACAAACTAGCCAGGAAAGTTAGGAGAACAAGAATATTTTTTTTTTTTTTTTCAAATTTTTTTCACAGACAGAACAGAAAACACAATAAATGCTTTGCTTTTCGATTAAATGCTATCAAAAGCTAGTACACTTGAGTGTATTAGCCTGTAGTTTAACTTTTAAGCAAACTTAAACTAAGAAGTGCAACCAACAATTAAAGCTTATAAAAACAGGAAAAACAGGCAATACCACTATAAAATAGACAGAAACAGTCGTTGAATAACACAAATGGTCGAAAAATGCAAGAAAAAATACTTAAAATCTGGAAAGTTGCCTTTTTCTTTCTCTACTGCTCTAGGAACTCTGCTGGATGCCACGAGGAACTGTGCTGAGTTCTCTACAGCCAGAAAAGCCTGCCAAAGCGTGCTTTATAGCAGGGGGCTGGAAAAGGCAGGAAATTACCCAAAATGGCCACTGAACTACAAGTTACTGTCTTAAACCACTCCTCTGAGGACAAACAGGCAGCTCAGTACTCCCCACTCCCACTCCCACTGGTGAGTAAAGAAACTTCCCCGTGACCAAACAAAGAAAATGGAGAAGTACAGGAACCAAGACAAAGTCCAGGGATCAACAAAATCTGATCACTGGAACAAACTAGCCAGGAAAGTTAGGAGAACAAGAATATTTTTTTTTTTTTTCAAATTTTTTTTCACAGACAGAACAGAAAACACAATAAATGCTTTGCATTTCGATTAAATGCTATCAAAAGCTAGTACACTTGAGTGTATTAGCCTGTAGTTTAACTTTTAAGCAAACTTAAACTAAGAAGTGCAACCAACAATTAAAGCTTATAAAAACAGGAAAAACAGGTAATACCACTATAAAATAGACAGAAACAGTCGCCGAATAACACAAATGGTCGAAAAATGCAAGAAAAAATACTTAAAATCTGGAAAGTTGCTTTTTCCTTTCTCTGCTGCTCTAGGAACTCTGCTGGATGACACGAGGAGCTGTGCTGAGTTCTCTACAGCCAGAAAAGCCTGCCAAAGCGTGCTTTATAGCAGGGGGCTGGAAAAGGCAGGAAATGACCCAAAATGGCCACTGAACTACAAGTTACTGTCTTAAACCACTCCTCTGAGGACAAACAGGCAGCTCAGTACTCCCCACTCCCACTCCCACTGGTGAGTAAAGAAACTTCCCCGTGACCAAACAAAAAAATGGAGAAGTACAGGAACCAAGACAAAGCCCAGGGATCAGCAAAATCTGATCACTGGAACAAACTAGCCAGGAAAGTTAGGAGAACAAGAATATATATTTTTTTTTTCAAATTTTTTCCACAGACAGAACAGAAAACACAATAAATGCTTTGCTTTTCGATTAAATGCTATCAAAAGCTAGTACACTTGAGTGTATTAGCCTGTAGTTTAACTTTTAAGCAAACTTAAACTAAGAAGTGCAACCAACAATTAAAGCTTATAAAAACAGGAAAAACAGGTAATACCACTATAAAATAGACAGAAACAGTCGAATAACACAAATGGTCGAAAAATGCAAGAAAAAATACTTAAAATCTGGAAAGTTGCTTTTTCCTTTCTCTGCTGCTCTAGGAACTCTGCTGGATACCACGAGGAGCTGTGCGCTAGGTATGCAGAAAATAGTTGCAAATTTATGAAATGACATCCGTAATGATGTGCTAGTTATGGTCATTTACACAATATACAGACTAACATGAATATATACTGCTATGGGGCATCTTACTTCCGGATTCAGCTAATTAGGAAATTTTGAGACATTTAGGTCTTATGAGGTACATTAGTGTGAATCAACCTCATCAGTACAAAACTGCCCAGAAAAAGCATCCAGCATTGATGATAGATTGCCATCGCTGTTTTTGCTTGCAAGCAAGCTGAATATATACCTCTCAACCTCTTAGAGCAAGAGATTCTGGCAAAGTCATAACTAATGGGGAGACAAAGGTCCAAAACTGGGACAATTTTTAAACATTCCTCTTAAAAATGTAGGAAGTTGATATAATAACAGGTTTTGCAATAACATACATTTTCTGAGGAGTGCGAAGTCTGAAACTCAAATATCTGTGAATATTTTCTGACTTCAGTCCTCAATGATTTGTCAAAGACTGGCCTGAAAAACAACATTTTATGAGGAAGTGAATAAAAATATGAGGCAAAAATCTGGACATTTTGTGAAAATCTGGATAGTTGAGAGGTATATACGGCTGAATATTACTTGAATAGTTCAACATATTACCTAATACTGTGACTGTCTACCTTCAGTTTTATCTCACACTCTTACTCTTATTTGCCATTGTAGTGTTCTGATAATTATTCTGAGTTTGTTCAGATATCCTTTTAGTCATTTCTAGGGCCATAAGGCGGACACAAGACATACAAGAATACAGGTTCATAGGTTCATAGGTTCATACTAGGCTATCTGCCCTAGGGCATTTATAAGCCTAGCCAGAGTGTGTATGGCTTTCGCCACCCATTTTAAATTTATTTTGCTATGCCCTTTTTCAAGGTTAGTATACTGTGCCTCTGTCTAACAGTGACACAGAAGTGATACCCGGGGTAAACCTACGATCTCCCGTCCACTCATCAAGATTCCTCTTGAAGAGAGTCAATGAGGAACTCTGCCTAACCTGGCCTGGGATTTTATTCCAGAGTGAATGGAGCCTCTGGGTTATGAATCTGTCCCTCCAGCATGTCCTATTTATTTCAGTGCTGAGGTTTAAGTCCCTCGAGCGTGTAGCTCGATGGGATTTGGATTTTCTGAGGTGCAGCATGTCCATTAATTCCGGGTTGGACATGGCTTTATACATCAGGCACAGATCGCCTCTGAGCAGGCGGTATGCCACTGAGTAGAGCTGGGGTTTCTTTAACGGGCAGCATACGGCATCTGTTTGAGCCCCTTGATCCTCTTGGTGAGGTACTTTTGGGGTCTTTCCAGTTGCTGCAGGTGTCTAGTAAGGTACATCCCAAAAGGGGCATTGTACTCAATTATGGGCCTGATGAGGGATGAGTAAAGAGGCACGATGACCTCCCCTGATCTAGATGTGAATCCCTTCATGATTAGGTGGGCTATATAAAATGTTTTTCTAACCACTTTGGCCACGTGGTTGTCAAATGAGAGATTGCTATCAACTTGGGTCCCCAGGTCCCTAATTACTTCTTCTGTACTTAATGGATTACCACCTATGTGGTAATTTGTGGGCACTGTTTTGCCAAAGGGGATAACTATACACTTTTTGGTGTTTAGCTTGAGGCCATGGCTCTGGCACCAGTTGTCTGTTTCTATGAGGCCCTTTTGGAGGATGCTTGTGTCGGCTGGAGAGTCTATTATGGCACCCAGTTTGCAGTCATCTGCGAACCTGGTCGGCCACAGTCCTTCCATGTTAGCCTGTACCTCCAAGAAATATATACCGAACAAGAGAGGTCCAAGGACTGAGCCTTGTGGGATGCCCCTTAAAACTGGTTTGGAGTCTGACATGGCTCCAGCTATTTTAACCATGTGGGTTCTGTCCTTGAGCCAGTTTGCAACCCATCTAGTGACATAGGGGTTTATATTTAAGTTGGTGAGCTTATCTATAATGCCCGAGTAGGGTATTGTATCAAAGGCTTTTGCGAGGTCCAGGTAGGCTGTGTGGACCACCTTCCTCTTGTCAATGGCCTTGGTGACTGTTTCAAAGAAATCAACCAGGTTTAAGAGGCAGAATCTGCCCTTAACAAAGCCGAACTGGGTAGGATCCAGTGTCTGTAGGTCCCCAATATCTTTATTTATAAGGTCCATGATGATCCTTTCCATAGCTTTGCAGACCAAGCTAGTGAGACTTATGGGGCGATAGTTTCCATGATCCATTGAGGCACCACCTTTGTGGAGAGGGACCACTGTTGCTGTACGCCAATCTTTGGGTATATATCCTGTAGTAAGGCTGAGACTGAACAGTAGTTTTAGGTTTGGGTTTAGCTCTTCTTGGAGTTCATGTAGGACGCAGCCCAGGACACCGTCTGGTCCCATTGCTGCTGTGTTTCTTGCTTTGAAGAGGGCAGCTCTTACCTGAGCATCTGAGATGTCAGGGGGGCAGCACTCTGCTGGGATAGATATTAGCCCTTTTGGTGGGGAGGGGGGGGAGAAGTTTGCGCTGAACCTGTCAGCTAAGATCTTGGCAATGTCTGTGGGTTTGGTGTATTTATTGTCATTTTGGACTAATTCTGAGCATATCTGGGAATTCCCACCCAGGTTCCTAACATAACTAAAGAAAGCCTTGTGATTATCCTTAGTGTCCTGTGCAATTTTTCTCTCGAAGCTGGCCTTAGACGATTTTATGAGTGCCCATAGTTTTTTGCTAATACTGATCAGAGATGCCTTCCCTTTTTGGGATTTTGCTCTATCATGTAGTAGCTTCCTCCTTCTATTGTATAGTTTGTTTATGGCTGGGGTCCACCAGACAGGACGTCTGCCTTTGGAGGATTGGGTCTTGGTTTTATTTGGGATTGCATGATCCATGCATTCCTGAAGGTGTTCATAGAATGCGTTTATAAAGGATTTTGTGGTCTGGGCAGATTATCCACAGGCCGGGGCTTTGAAGGATTCCACCTCGGTTTTGAGGAGTGTGAAATTTGCTTTAGAGAAGTTTTTCACTGTGATTTTCTGGGCATGGGGTGGGGTCGGGATGTGAATATCCAGTGAGATTAGTTTATGGTCTGATCTTACCAGTGAGGGATACACTTCTGGTCTGGAGCATAGGGTCCCCATGTTGGTGATGATCAGGTCCAGTATGTTTTCCCCTCTTGTGGGAGTGGTAACAAGTTGTTCCATAGCATTTGAGTTTATAAATTCTAGGAACCTTTGGGCTAGGGTGTTGGAGCTAGAGTAATGCTCCCAGTCTATGGTTGGGTAGTTGAAGTCACCCAATATAATGGTGTTTGGAGAGACCTTCATATTTTCCAGTGTTCTCAGGAAGGCTGAGGGGGGTTCCTGGGTTTGGAAGGGTGGTCTGTAGCAGGCTATAAACTGGAAGTCCAAGAAAAATACTGCTAATGCTCTTGCCAAACACATAATTGATAATAGTAATCACAAATTTTTATTTATGATAGTTCAGAAAATTACCAAAGATCCTAGAGGAGGACCTTGGAATTTGTTATTAGAGGAACAAGAGCTGCTTTGGCAGCTAAAAACTAATGCCTTTGTTCCCCCAGGTCTCAATGAGTCCTGTTCCATAAAATGTCTTCTGAAACTTAAAGCTCTTTTAAGATAAATTTAGAGCTGTTCACAACCGTACAATAAGTATTATTTATTCATTTATATACATATTTTTTGTGGCCATTATATGAATTGTGTAGCATTTATATGTTTGAGTATTTATTAATAATGTAAAGTAAATATATATTCTATATACAATGTAGGAATTTTTTGTAGGTGTTGTTTTGGTTATTGGAACATTTGTTTTTTTAATACGAGGTTTTTATTTGTTTAGTTGAATAATTGATTTATGAATTTAATTATCTATTTAATTGAATGATTGACACTCTCAAGTATATATGCTGGATGTGCTTGGTTTGTCAAATGGTCTGAAGAAGTGCGAGGATTACCCGCATGAAAGCGCTAACCATTTACCATTTTAATAAAAAGTCTTACGTCTTCATCTTGCCTGCAGTTGGTAC
Source organism: Protopterus annectens (assembly GCF_019279795.1). NCBI lineage: Eukaryota > Metazoa > Chordata > Ceratodontiformes > Protopteridae > Protopterus > Protopterus annectens. Next base: position 1,435,500,249 of record NC_056729.1, on the reverse strand, counting down.
CGGTTATTTTGTTTTACTTATGTGTTGCACATGTTTTGTTTTGGGGTAGCGGTTGCTTGGGTGTCTGCTTTGGAGGTCTCTGCTGCTTAGGCAGATTTTTATTTAGAGCCTCCGAGTATGTTTTTGTGTGTTTATGTGTTTGGTTTGCTGTCATGGTAGGTCTATGTGAGACTGGAATTCTACTGAGTGTGGTTTCCTTCTCCTCCTGACTGGTTATGCCAGTACTGAGTTAAGAGAGCTTAGCCTCCAGTTTGGCTATATGGATGCATCTCTCACATGTGTTGGAATTTGTTGGGAGGAGGAGAGGGTTGTCTGTGTACATGAGGTAGTTGTAACATTGCCTCAAGATTCCCATATTCACCAGCTGGACTGGAGAGGAGATTGACAACTGACCTTTGGACATGCTAGAATAGTATTGGGAATTTCTTTATAATTGAAAAAAAATGGCCAATGGGGAGCAAGGTACTCCAGGGGGAGTTTGGTGAGGTGCATTTTTAGTTTTTGTAATTTAAAACTGTATTTAAAGATTATTGTTTTTATGACTGCATTTGACTGTTGTGTTGAATCCAGATCCATCCTGAATATTTACTCCACATTGCCGAATTGCACTTTATCTTGTAAATTAACAGTGCTGTGTCCTTACTCTCTGCTTAGTGCCTTAGATTATTGCCAAAACTGTTTACTATAAGTTCCCATACTTCTGATTGGTTTTATATTAGTAACTTAGTTAATGTCTGCAGACTGCGTTTTTACATTAATAAGACTTTGGCCTGCCCTGCAGTGGCAGTAGATGGTAGCCTGGTTTCTTCTGAGCAGGGAATCACTCTTTGTGATCCAAAGTATGTGATTGCTATTGGTGAGAGACTTAGCTTGTTTGGTGGTTGTTTTTCTCTTCCTGGATAACGTTGGGACATTTGTGCGATATTACTCATCTTGCAATGGTGATTAACAGTGACCTATATAGATTCAGGTGCTTAGAAATGCAAATTCCTTATAAAAACTACCCCCTAAGAGTTCCTAGCATGTTGTTGCTTGTCAGGCATGAGGTTTGCATGAAGAGGAGCACCACTCTGTGAAATTTGTAACCAACTAACACCCCAGCATATCTGTTCTTCCTGACAGTGGTTACACAAGAGGAGCATAAATGATGCCGCACCCCTTGAAAAACACTACATTAATACCTGGAACCATGGATCAGCACTTTCCTATCTCTGTAGACAGTGGTAGAAATGGGAGCAGTGAGACAATGTAGCAATTGTCTTACATTTTCTGACATCCAATTAATTCTTAAACAATCTGATACAATATGTGAGAGACGTACTTATACTCTGTCTCTGGAGGTAAAGCTCTTAAAAGTAATCTGCCCAAACCAAAACCTCAAAGGTATCCCAGACACAGTAATTACAATAAATATATTAATAGAACATTCTTGTTACAGTCACATGGATTAAAAAAAAAAGAATTGTTTTCATTATGTATGTCTTTTACTGGATTAAGTGCATCACATGTTTGGTGGTGCTTGATTTATAAGGAAGTGGAATGGGGTGGATATAGTCTTGTAAGAGTGGAATGCAAGAGAGCACGTAATGTAATTAAAGAACTATTTGGATTGACAGTTGTTCAGCATGGGTTTTTTGATATTTAAAATGCAGTCTAGTGGAGAACAAATAGAGCCACGAACAAATGATATATCCATATTATATCATATATGGTGTCACAGCTATATGCCAATGGGAGTTTAATCGGGTCTATATCACATTATCAAAATTCCAAAATGTCGAACACCGTAAGCTCGACCTTGGAATTTCGAAATATGATATACTCGTACGCTCAGAACAGCGAATTTTTTCCAAGGGAAAAAATTCACTGTACTGAGAATACACAGACACAGCACAAGCACACCAATATACATAATCCACACATACACACTTCACAGAACCCTACACTAAACCGTACATACACTACTAGCTATCCACTTACCTTAACCCAACCCTAACCCTAAGGTCCCTAACTAGCGCACACTCACCTTACCCACTCCCTAACCCTAAGGTCCCTAACTAACGCACACTCACCTTACCTACTCCCTAACCCTAAGATCCCTAACTATCGCACACTCACCTTACCCACTCCCTAACCCTAAGGTCCCTAACTATCGCACACTCAACTTACCTGCTCCCTAACCCTAAGGTCCCTAACTATCGCACACTCACATTACCCGCTCCCTATCCCTAAGGTCCCTAACTATCACACACTCACCTTTCCTCGATCTGTTCGCACACTTACATTAACCCGGCCCGTCACATTCGCACCACAGTCGAGGAAATAGTGAAGCCACAGAAATGGCCCACCGAATACTTTCCCTAGAAAAATATTCGGTGTTCTGCAGCTTCTCTGAATTGGGGTCAATATTATAACATTCAAAGTTTTAAGACTTCGATGTTATAATATAGACCCGTTTAATCAACACTGTAAGGCTGTAGAGAAAGAATGAAATCTAAGCATTTAAATCACATTATTCCAATAAAATACACATGATCCCAAAAGTCACTCTATAAGGTAGAAGGTTGGAATGGCTCTGGAGAACAGAAGGGGCTCTAGTAAGCTTGTTTTTTATATGTACACAGTTGTTAAATGTTTTCAAAATCTAAATATCTACAGTATTAAACAGGCCTACATTATGCAAAGACACAGTGAAAATGGACTACAAAACTGTTCTGAAGTGATTCACAAAAAGCAGGAAAACCTTATCTTGCAGAGGCAGAATTGGTGACCTAGGGGCCCATATTGTAGTTTATAACTTCTCCCAGAATCTAATCATCACTGGGCAGTTTCAGAATAGATAAACATAGACAACCCTTCCTTATTAAACCTCTAGCAGGCATTCTCCTATGAAAACTCTAGTCTTCTGAGTCTAACCAGGGAATTATACTGTGTGTATATGGTTTTAAAGGAGCAGAGAACATCTTAGTTTAAGAAGCAGTTAATGATTCCCATTGGGTTTCTGAAAGGGCAAGGCCTACATCAACCTCCAAGCCATGCTTCATATACTGTGTAGAAACATATTGTATATCCATCAGAAGTTAAAAATAGAACTTAAACCTTTAATGGTACCTTAAGCATGTTGTGTATATACAATAATTTGGTTTTAGGTTGTTCTAGAGGAAAGCGTTCAGCCCCATGGAAAAACAATAGACTTTAATTTTAAGAATTTTCACATTAGTGGCATACTAAGAACTTTATCCTGCAATTTAAAAAGGATTACACTACCCAAGAGTTGATGTTGCATAGGTTTTTATAGAATTCCCCTGTAGCCTGTCTATCCATGTAATCATACTCCTGTCCAGTAAAAAAAAAGCATATTGAATTTCATTATTTAACAAATACTCAAGAAGAATCCAGGGTCTCATCTCCATGTAACCTGTGTCTTATGCCCTGTCCTCATCCCCATATATCTTTAGTTAATGTATGGAAATAGCCACTTGGATGTTGGCTGGCAGCCAGATAAGTCGCTTGTGTTTAGCACATACTAGAACACTTAGGAAAGAGGTCAAACTATGCATTTTAAAGTTTGGAAAATCCAGTCTTCCTATTAATGTAACCACCACTTCTGAAGCACAACAGCACCACCACAGTCCCCAAATACAAGCAATTCCACTACACGAAAACTGTAAAACCAGCAATAAATTTATTCCACTCAGTAACCACCACAGTCCCCAAATACAAGCAATTCCACAACACGAAAACTGTAGAACCAGCAATAAATTTATTTCACTCAGTAATGTAACATTTTACTGAGTGGAATAAATTTATTGCTGGTTCTACAGTTTTCGGGTAGTGGAATTGCTTGTATTTGGGGACTGTGGTGGTGCCGTTGTGTTTCAGAAGTGGTGGTTACGTTATATCGAGTTGAACTGAAGCACAGTTACTTTGTTTTCAGTCTTCCTATTAAGAATGGCATCATCAATTTCCCATGGGAATGTCAAGGCCGACTGAAGTCCCAAATAAATCCAAATACATTGTTTTGTAACTTGTTACATTTTTCTTTTATGCAAATTTGGAGAATGTTTCTGCAAAGGAAGATGAAGTATGGAAGAAGCATTATTTTTGTTGCCTTGGTTTTCAACAACAAGAAAAGTTTCAAGGTTTTTCATCCATCAAATTTCCTTTTGGTTTCTTCTATAAATATGTCTGAATTCTTAGTTCATATGTTAATGCTAGGTTGCTTATGCAGTGGACCATTTGTAACCTAGCTATAAGATCCCATTTCAAGTAGTAAGTTCAAATAGTAAATGTTTGTCTAGACATAGCAGATACCTACCAATTTATATGCTGTGGTAATTAAGGGCTAGGTCTTGGTTAACCCCTCATATAGTATTATGCTTTCAGTGTTTAAGGTGAAGAGATGAAGCTTAGTATTACTTTCTTGACCAGATACCAGACCAAAATCCTGCATTTTACTCCTGACTATTCTGAAATTATGATTTGTGTGGAAAAGCAAAATTATGCAATAATCTGCAGATTAGATTGTCAAGAGTGCTTCTCTTGAGCCAAAGGAAATACCAGTATATGGAAGCAACTGCCTGAAGTAAATAGTAAGTGTCTGTACTACAAGAAGGAATAGAAGTGGGAAGGGGGGTAGTGGACACTCCTGTATACTTCCTCTGTGTAGGGTAAATAGAAGTGATGTGAATATATTGGTGCAAATCTGAAATATAAGATTGCCGTTGAACAGTTGTTATCATTTCTGAAAATCCAGTCTGGCCCTATATTTACCCAAAGTCTGAATGGCCACTTCATGGGGTCAGAGGCCTAGCCAAAGTTAAAAAAGAATGTTACCACTGGGGCATTGTTTCTCTGTGATACTTGGAAGGTGTGTAACCATATCATTATTGGGATTTAATCAACTTTATTCCCTTTATAAAGCAATGCTGTCTATGATGCATCAGGGAGGGGGTAGTCTTCAATTCTCATGGCCAGTATCTTGGCTAAAATGATAATATCCAATGGCAAGAGAGAAAGAAGGCAATAACATTTAAGATGTCCAGAAGGTCTGATTTCTTGCAAAACAGGATGGCATTTTCCTTACTAGCCAAGGCATGGAGGTGGCTTTTCATTTCCACTAATTGATATAATTGTTACATTGTATGAACCAGTGTGGGGGTGTAGGTCTTTGTGGATAAAGACTAAATTGCTCTAATCACATTGGAAAAGGTAATACATTTGGCCAAACCATCCTCTATGATGTGAGAAAGTATTACAGAGTGCAGGAAGATGGTCATGTACTCCTGAGATGTAGGGAGTCTTGACTGGTAGAGTGCAGAATAGCATTCTTTTCCATTTAATCATGAGGGTACTTTTCTTGGGTATCCTGCAGCACCAACATGTACAACTCAGCTGTCCTTTCATAATGACATTAGGTCAGCAGCTTAGCCAATATTATATCCTTGGGTCAGAGAAAAATGCTGCATCATCTCACATTTCTTGTGAATAGACTGAAAAATATTTTATTACACCCTGCACATACTGTTATCCTGTTAACAGTTAAGTAGTAATGGGACAAAATGCCAAGGGGGTAGCTGGTGAATATTCAGCCTTTTAGGTCTATCTTGTCTATGCTGTAGTCTGAAAGAGAATTTTAAATGGCTTCATCTTCCACATTTCCAGTAATTATTTTGGGATTGACAAACCAGTAGTCAGTAGCCTCTTGACCCATGTAGGCTCAGTGCCATTGTGCTAGATATAAGATCCTCTGTGAATCCTGTAGTACAGGTTTCTAGATAACACCATGAAGATAAGGGGTAATCTGGGAGAGTGCATTCTTCATGATGGGATAAGGGCAATATTACAGTGAACTGCTATATTAAAATCAGCACTATAATTAGTGGACATTGATCCTGAATTAAAGAGAGGAGGGCATTGGTCATGCATAGAAGTGGTTTGACATCATCAACATTAGTCATATAAAAGTTGGCTAAAAGAAGGTTACCCACAGGAATTTTAACATTACATATCATCAATCTCCCTGGTGTGTTTACACTAGTTGGAACTCAAAACTATTTTATTGAAGTGTATGTTTTGGATTTTTTGATTAAGTTAACTGAAGATACTACACTCCTTATTTTGTTTAAGCAGTTTCTCTGTATTACACTTCTTCAATTTTGTTTCTTTCAGAAAGAAATCTGAAAGGGCATTTTTGTTATTGTGCCTCTGATGTACGGCAATTTTGCAGCCACATCCAAGTCCTTAGTATTCCATGCAGCTAGCTGATATTTATGGAGGTCATTGCAGTTAGATGAGGTCATGCATAGTTTCCTAAATTCATAGGTCAGTACTAGACAGAGAGTTTAAGTAACCATATGTAGCCTAGCCATGCACCCTAGGAAGTATCTCTTTAGTAGGCTTACCTCATTTCTTGAGATGGGCCATACTGGTAATCTCCAACATAACTTTATGTAACTCAGTGACCACAATCCCACTTTTATCCTTAGTCATAAACTTAAATCAGTAAACATCCCCTCCCTACTACAAACCCGTTGCCACAAAAACTTCCCCACAGACCACTTTTTAGAAGCCTTAGAATCCTTCAACTGGTCTCCCATCAAAACCCTTCCACTAGACAATGCAGTAGAATATTTCAACTCCACATTTCTAGACATCCTCAACCATCTAGCTCCAATCAAAACAATTAGAATATGTAGCAACCCTGCCCCTGGCTACAAAACACCACAAGCGCCTTACTAAAAGAGAGGGATAAAGCTTGGAGAATCTGGCATCAACATAAAACACCCACAACTAGGCAAGCCTTCCTCGAACTTAGAAACAAAGCAAAAAAACAAGTTAAGGCTGACAAGCCAAAACACTACACTTCCCTGCAAAGAAAACACAGTAATAACCCTCAAAAATTCTGGGCTGCAATAAACAATATCCTCCAGCCCAGTAAAGCCAGTACATCCCCACCTAATATAAAAGGCTCAAACTTAGACATAGCCTCTAGTTTCAATGACTACTTTACCTCCTCTATACTTTAACTCATAAACAATACAAACCCCACCAACCTCCCCCAACCCCCTAAACCCCAGACAAATATTACCCCCTTCACACTCAAGCCAGTATTAACATCGACCATCCAAAAACTTTTAGCAAAACTTAAACCAACCATTCTTGCTGCTGACAGTCTTCCTGCCAATTACCTCCAACTCGCATCCAGGGCCATAGCTTACCCCATCACATACTAATAAATAGATCTATTCTAAACACTCCATTCAAACCTTGTGGAAAACCTCTTTCATCATCCCCCTTCACAAGGGCAGTCCCTCTACTGATCTTTCCAACTACCGACCCATTGCAATCCTCTCACCCCTATCCAAAATTCCAGAAAAGTGCATCCACCATCAATGCCTCACCCAGCTTCTCTCAAACAACCTTCTGTCCAATTCACAACATAGCTTCCACCCATCCACAGCACCACCACAGCCCTAATTAACTTCACCAACACCATAAACACACACAGGAACCAAAGTAAACTTGTCTCTGCCACCTTTCTAGACTTATCCAAAGTATTCGATACAGTTTCTCACAATACACTCATAAGCTGCCTCTCAGATCTCAACCTTCACAGCCCCACCCTGCTCTAAACAACTGCCATCAGACTGTCAAATGGCTTATTTCTCTTTCACTCTCACTCCCAGTCACAGTTGGCTTACCCCAATTTTCTATCCTCGGCCCCCTCCTGTTCAACATCTTTACTAACCAACTCCCCTCAGCAACTGCAAAAGCCAATATAGTCCAATACACCGATGATGCAACCCTGATCTGCTCCGTATCAAACATAAAACATCTCCAACATAAAACCCAACAATACTTCACTGAAATAGAAATCTGACTAAACAAATCTCAATTAATGTTAAACCCAAAGAAAACACAACGTATGCTGTTCCACCCAACAAAGACCTATGATACTACCTTCTCCATATCCTTAGCTAACAAGACCCTCATCACTCCAGTCCCAGAAGCAAAAGTGCTAGGATTTACAGTAGATCAACAACTAAAATGCAACAAACATATATCCCTCACTGTCTCCAAAGTCCACAAGAAGCTAGGGACCCTCTATCTCTGTAAAAATTACCTAACATCCGAAGCTTGAATCGCTATTGCCAGAACCCATCTGCTAGCAACACTACTGTATGCTTGCCCAGTGTTAACAAACCTAAATAAAACTGACCTTAATAAACTCTCCACATGCTATAACAAAATCAACAGGTTCACTACCAATGCCAGATCACTCTCCCACCACTGCCAATCTCTATATACACTACACTGGTTAGAATTCCCAAATTTGCTGTGATATCACCAACTCCGTCTAGCACACCAGATCTTGTATTATCCTGAAAAAAACCCTGCCCTGACCAACCTCCTAAACTTCTACAATTTAAACAGACAGTTATGCTCCAGTAACAAAGCTCTGATAGAAGATATCCAGTGTAAAAACAGTTCTGGGTTATCTCTCTTCCCTCACAAAGTTGCTAAAACATGGAATACCCTGCCTCCTGACCTCAGACTGCAGAAATGTATATCCACCTTCAAAAACCTTCTAAAATCTTATCTATACACCAACCTTTTATGTAACTGCAATGGACCCCTCCCTTAAAGTTGCACCATGCTGGAGGAAGTTTGGTATTGATGCTTTAGTCAAACAAATAATACTGTGTTCCATTCATTCTCACTGTACATATTGTAAATATTGTCTATAAGTCTATACTGTACTAATGCACTGTAATGTAATAACACTGTACATACACTTGACTATAAAGTGTATAATCATACATCTATACTTCATCTCTGTATTAATACCCTGTTAACCTTTCTACATGTGTTTCCTAAACTTTGTCACATTGATTGTTATTATTAATTGTTCTCTACTCTGTAATTGTTTGGAGATTTTCTCCCCAGGACTCTGCTGAAAATGTACACCATCTGGCCAACCGGACTATCCTGGTAAATAAATGTTAAATAAACAAATAAATAAAGAAATAAATGTGAATCTATTAAATCATCAAGACTCAGCTTGAAGGAGGCTATGGTGTTAAACCTCTGGCATACTTGTCAAGTCTGTTCCACAGGTATGGGATCCTTTGGGTAATGAACCTAAGAAGCCTTATTTATGTTGCAGTGTAACTTGGGAATTTTTGGAGTCAGTATTCCTAACATTATTAGTGCTTTAGAGATGGAAAAGATCTAGTAAAACAGGAGCTGTTATTGTTCAAAAAGCAGATAGGATTCTTTACAAGATGGAAAAAGTGAAAGCTGTTTTACTCTATATAGATGACTAAGACCCCTTTGTTTGGTAAGGTACACACCAGTCAGAGCATTGCAGTTAATGCTTGGTCTAATAATGGTAATAAGGGACTAAGCCCTGTTGTATCTTGAGCATATACCTTTGATAATTAATGAGGCAATGCAAAAAGATTTCCTTACTGTAACTGACACTTGATAATTGAAGGATAGTTAATTTTCAGTGAAAGTGCCTAGATCTCTAATGACCATGTTGACCTTACGTTGGGTTAATTTTATGTGATAATCTGTGGGAAAGACTTATCTCTCAAGCTGTACACCATTGTCTTCATTATGTCTAAGACCATGCTTACAACATGACTTCATGTAGCCCTTCGTGGAGCATATGAGAGTCTATGGGGAATCAATAATGGCAACCGGTTTGAAGTAATCTGCACACTTGGGCAACCATAAACCTCGTACATATGTCTTCACATTAATGAAGGAGACCTAGAACAGGGAAATGAGGGACTCCACTAATGACTAATCTATTATATGAAAAAGTACCCTTAAGTCTCACTTTTTGTGTATGATCAGAGAGCCAATTGGCAAACCACTGAGCAATATAAGAGTTAATAGTCAAGATGGTACGTCTATCAGCAACGCCTGCAAATGGATCCATATGCAATGCCTTAACAAGTTTAAGATAAAATAATGAAGCCCAACAGAGCCAATGAAGTTTCAGTCCCCATCTCACAATATTTGTCTTTCATAATCTCATGTCCAGTTGAATTACTTTCTCCGTCTGGGTAACAGTTACTTCTTTATTATCTGACTGTTACAACATCCAATAAACTTTCTTTCTCCATTTAGATGATGGTTCAATGTCCACCATCATTAGGGAAACTTTCTAGTCCGAGCCATACAATCACATGACTTACACTACTTGCTCATCCTGTCAAATATGTTTAATAAATGGAAAATAATTATACTTCCCTGTCTGTACTTATGTAACTTAACTATATACCTAACAACCTTTCTTTTCATGAACTTTTAACAATGTTACTACCCTATGCATTGCTCATACTGCAGCCTAGCACTGTTACTTCTAACAAAATCTTTATTCACATGACAGCTTAACAACATTCCTTCTATGAAAGCCCTGTTCATCTAACAATGACTTATTCATTTTGCAGCTTAACAATACAGTTATGCTGTTCTACTTTAATTTACTATAGAGGTAGCAGCAGTATAATGTCTAAAACAATTATCTCCTTTTATTATAAAGTTATTTATTAGACAGCAGCACCACAGGACTTTATCCCTGAAATTTTCAGTATAGTTATGTTTAATAGGAACTGTCTTATCTATACATACTTTGAGATGACAGTTAAAATTAGGGCTAAATGTGGTACCTTGGGTACCTATCATTTCATCGAAGCTTCAGTTCGCCAAACGTCTATTCATTGAACTTAAAGCATTGAATACCATTTCAGCGAAGGATTACATCAATGGCATTTTTTTTGACAATTTTTTGCAAGAATAGGTGTTCGGTGAATTGGGGCATCGATGAAATGATATAGACCCAGTACTTTTATTAATTAGTCAGGTCCCAATGGAATAAACCACTTTTAAAATTCTTTAGGTTCTCAGATAGAAATATACTTTTTTGAACTGGATTCTGATTGTAGTTAAAATTTTGGGTAATTTAGAACTAATTTTGAGGAAGAAGATGACAGTTTGGGAATAAGATGTAATTATGGAGAGGATAACATCAGTAGGTGTATAGGCAAATGCAGCAGACATATGTAAAAGCTATTATATATGTCTTCCTTTACCCTGTGATGGAGAGGAATAAAGCCCTGACTATGCTTCAGATGACCCATCATGTTCAAGTAGTGACATGAGTGCTGGATGGACCGAACTGAGGAGTAGGAGGATAAGAGTGAGTGGACATCACTGGCTTGCACATCCTGATAAAGGGAAGCAGACTGGCTCACTGCTATAGCAGTGTGAAGAATGTGGAAAGTTCTGTGCTGCAAGTGTCATGCTGTAATGGGGTAGTGGATTAGGACATTCTTACTTGCTGGTAGTATGACACTAATCTCCTGACTTATTCTGGACGTACATGAGGTAGAACCCTGGAGTGGCTAAGACAGGTCTCATTGACCTAGTGAACGAGGACAGGAGGTGGTGGCAGCTGATGGTCAGCTGCAGGGAGCTGAAAAAAAAGTGTGTTTCTTCTTTTCTTGGGAGTTAGGGCAATTGGTCTACTGAGTTGGTATTAAGGAAATCTAGGAAATCATAGCTGCATTAGTGGCAGTTGGTGCAGAGGGTTAAGGCTGTGAACCATAGTTCCTGTGGTATAGGGTTTGATTCCCTTACTCCTCATTTACCTATTTTTAGACCTTGAGCAAGTTGCTTAACCAGTCAGTGCTCAGAGGCAACTTGGGATTTGGAATATGCTCCTCACTGGTCCCCTGGTCTGCAAGCCTAATAACTATCTATGAACCTAGGTATTGCTAGATATGTAAGACTCACAGTTGATGAATGGATAGTTGAAATTGACTAGAATAAGGATATTGGGACTAATACCTATGGAATCCAGGTTGCCTAGGTATTTACTGTGGCCCTCAGATAACACTGAAGGGTATTTATAGTTGGCAATGATGCGATAACTGATTTTATCAAATATGAACAGAATTCCCAGGTGTTTAAGTATTGGTTCAAGTTAAAATTTGAGTGGATAAAACAGATCCTCTTCTGCAGCCCTGAGGTGTTCTGAAAGAGTGATCATGACATACCCTGTTATAGAGGGTATGCTATCAGAACAATGAAACCTAGTTTCTGTAACAATACATAGAGAGTGTGCTTGATTTATTGTTCAGACTCCTAGCATTGAGCCGAGTCACCTTAATTTTGGCAGGATTAGAATTTGCTAGGATGGAATGACTTTGCCTAAAAAAGGGACTATGGGGCAAAAAAAGTCTTAGCCAGTATGCAAGACCCCTGAGGAGAGAAGTGAAGGATGTACTAGGTAAAGTAGGCTAGCTTATCTATCATTACCTTTCCTGTTAATACATATTGGATCCCCTGGAATTATAGCATGTAGTAGCCATTTGTTGAAATTAATTAGTGTTGTCTGAAATGGTGGCATTTTTCTCAGAGAAGGTAATATACTCCGCACTACAAGTGTCTTACTTGCTTTGGAAACAAGAATACAGAGCTCAGCTGTATGTCACTGCATCTCCTCACAGTAGAGTATCTCACGTCATTTACTCTGAAGTGGGTGACAACGGGATTATACTCATGCTTTTCAAAGGGGAGATGTGCAGAGGGTCTTCCTAATGGGGGAGATTGTTAGTTTCCCACAGCACTGAGTGATGTGGCTGAGCTTCTCAATCTCCTATGGCCATGCGCTTTGTACAAACCCATGAACCTGTGAACCTACTGGAGTGAAGGAACATAAGGGTTCTGGTCACATTCTGAATCCTGGCTTCAGAGAGACAGCTGATCATGGCCTATCCCTGCACAACCTGATGTATGGAGTATCAGTGTGCCTAACTATAGAGCCACATTTTACTAATGCATTCTCATATGTGAGTACAGACTCTGGAGTCCTCATGGAAGTATGTTTGGAGCCAAAGTGATTCACTTTAGTTGTGGGGAAAGTGGAACTGAAGACATTTTGTAGTGTGAGGTGCTACATGGCTAATGTTTGTTCAGATGAGACCCTGGTTGCTTACATAATGATTTCTGAAAAAATCTCAGCATAAGTGCATCTATCAGTTTAATTTCTGCAAGTATTTTGGGTTTCTAATACCATGATGGGAATGGACCCCATTCCTACGTCAGGGTATGATTGAAGTTCTTGAAGTTAGTATTGCATCATTCTTTGATGTTACCCAAGAGTGCTCCTCCCGGCACCTACAATGTGCCCAGATTTGCTTCCTTTTGTAGTGCATATGGGGTTACATGTATTGGCAGCAAATTTAACTACAGCTGTAAATTATTTTTTATTAGACATGCTGTTTCTACTACTGTTGGCAGTATATGGCTGTATTTCTTCTTCATTGCACTTGTTTCTGCCTGTAAATCTGTTTTTTTTTTTTTTTTTTTTTTTTTTTATGACTTTCCATTTCTCTGTACATAAGACAGTGGAATCACTGGGTGTAGCAATTTCAATGATCAATGCCACTTTTGTCTTTTTCTTTATGGACTACTTTATTTGGTTTTCTCTCAACTGTTTTTTGAACTGTTGGTAATGGGTGACCCCACATGATGTAGAAGTCATCATTCCTTATAATGCTTTGTGGTTTATGTTTCCAGTGCTTCTTGGCTACTTCTATATTGTATTGTTTGCACAATTCCCAATGCAGCCTACAGTATTATGCCTTTCAGTGTACAGAGCCTCTGCCATGAGTAAATTACACACAGCAACAAGGTGTGCAACTGCTTCCAGTTTGTTTTTGCAGAACCTACATGTGTCTGTTTCTCCCACATGTCAAATGGACTTTGTAAACAAATATGTATATAGTCCACTATCGTGAGTTTCCATTATCAGCCTTTCATCCTTTGGTTTCAACTCAACTCTCCTTAACCATTCCTGTGTCAGATCCTGATCAATATGAGGTTGTTCCAGGAGATCCCTACACTTGCAACTTTAGTTATGGCTTTTCCATCCTTTTCCTTCTCATCTGATCCTTTTCCTTAAATTATTTCTTTTGTGTTTGACAATTTCAGTTGCTGTCTGGATTTTGTATACGTCTGTTTTTATTCCATTCCCACTTGACACCAAAATACTTCTGATAGACTAAGCGAAGATGTTGTCTTAGACTTCTTCTCCTCCTTTTTAAAACTTTCGCTATGTTTAGATCTGATGAGGTCAGTACATATGTATGCAGTCTCATTGTTACAGATCTACACCTGTAATCAATTTTAAGGAGGCCCATACACCCTTCAGAGCAAGGAATATATATACTTTCGCTGTACTCTGATTTTTATATATCATTTGATAAGCATGAAGCATTTTTCTTGTTTTCATGTCCAATCGATCCATTACTTTTTTGGGTCTGTCAATCACTACAAAATGTAAGTTAGAACAAGAAGAACAAATTGATTTATACTTCGGACTTTATTCCTAGATGTCAAGGTAGTTTGAATATCATGTTTAGTCCTCTATAATACTCCTTACCATGCTTTATTCACCTTTTTAATGTTTTATTGTTTATTCTTCATCTTTTCCCAAATATCCATACACTCCCTTCTGTTCAAGTTCCTTTATATCACATTCCTGTTCCAGGTTGATATTTTCTCAGTGCCACAAAATTCCTGTTTTAAATGTTGCTTTCACGTATTTATCAAGACCAAATATCATTCTTATATCATCATAGAAAGTTGTAACCATTTGTAGTTTTGTTTTAGCTCCAATTCTGATGATCTATATAGTTTTAAGTCATCCACAAAAAATAGATGAGAAGTGTTTAAACACGGCTGTTTTCTGAGAGCCAAATCATAGCCTAATCTGTTAAGTAAACAGCTTAATGGGTTAAGTGCAAAACAAAATACCAGAGGTAACAAATACTCACTCTGGAATATCCCCCTTTCAATATTTAACCTTGGATAATAATTTTTTTTTTTTATCATGGCTCAACTGCAAAGTGGTTTGCTACTATTTCATAGTCTCTGCAATGTAATTGATTGATACAGTGTATATCTTATAAATCAATAAGCCCTCCTTCATCCATGAATATGGGAAGCTATTAAGTGCTATTTTGTTATCTATTCATGCCATACGTAAAATTCTTACCCTTTTTAAAATTCTCTATTATGGCTTTATTTATCAACAAATGATCCTGTGTAAAGATATTAATGTTTTTAGCCAGAAATTAGGTACTGAATGTGGGCTTGAAGTTTTCCACTTAGAAGCTTTTCTTAATTTTGTCTCAGTTTCTCTGGTTATTACTTCATCCCATTTCATATCCTCTACATTACAACTCTTTATTCTTTCTTTCAATTTTGCTATCTATTCAGAATCTTTGTTATGTTCAACAGGGTCTTCCTAAATATTTCTCCAAAATATCAATATCTCTTCTTTTTTTTGACTGTTTCTATTCCTTTCTCAGTTCTGTATAAAGTCTTTTTGTGTCATCGATGAATTGCTTATTTTGTACTTTTCCTTTATCTTTATCTGCCTACCTTCTAAGCTTTTCTGACTGTGCTTTAGTTTTAGTTTATTATTGGTAATAGTATACAATAAATCTTGGTCTGTTTTGATACTGTACGATCCTTTTACCACATCTGTCTTTTTAAGTTTTACCGATAATCTCTTCTGTTTTCAAGATTCTTCTACCAGTGATACTTCTTGTCTTAATTAGGAACCAAAAGAAATCAGAAAAAAGGAATGTTCAACCGCTTTAAAGCACTTTATTACACAACAATACCTCCAAAATCTAAGCGCTTTCACCATACAATGGCTTCCTCAGACTTCTTGTCTTAATTGCTTTATAAGTTTTTCAATGTGATGTTTCCATGGTGGCATTTCACTTGTTTCCTTCCTTTCCTTTGTTACTCTACATTTCTGTGGTAACACTTTTATCTATTATTAGTTTAGCTGCCCAGTAATATATTCTAGTTAATTCTATTAATCACATTACTTTCTCTTAATACTATTGATTACTGTGTTTACTTTCTGTAATCTGTCTTTGACATCTATCTTAATATGTCTATCCATGTCTATTAAATCAAGCAGGTCTTCCCTTAAGTCATTTTTTTCGGGATTGAGGGTGTCTTCTTTGCTCTCTGTTCCTGTAAGTCATATACAGAAAGTTCCAGAAAATCTTCATCTTCTTGTGAGATATCGTCTTTAGATGTACCATGCTTCATCTGCTGCTTCTTCATATTGGAACATATTAGCCCATCACCCTGCAGCATTACCTGTGTTAGCATTGCCACCATTTCCTGCTTCTGTCCTTGCTTTGCAGCTTCAGTGGAACATTTGTACTGGTCTCCTTTTTTTTTTTCACTGTAAAACCATATAATAGACATATAAAGTGCAGTGAAAAGTGATATGGCCTGAATAAAATCTATTACTTTTCAAGTTAACTGAGTAACTGTTATATTTCTCTTCAAATCTCTTTAAAGCGATTTTTTGTATTTAATAGTTTGGCTTTCTCCTTTGCATAAATATTACACTATACCAAATTTATTTTTCTTTCCCATGGCATCTTTCATACCTTTCAAAAATCTGTGTTTTTTATTCTTTATGTTTGTGTACTTCCTCTGTCACTTCTTTTTCCAGGTGGCTCAAAGTTTCTTCATCTGTGTAATATTTGTCATAAATCTGTTGCAGTAGTGAATATAGGGTAGGGTGAGAGGGGCAACTGCCCTGGCGCAAAGTGTTAGGGGGTACAATTGGCCAGCCATCATCCTGATCGCTCTTTAGTACAATACCGACATTTAAACTGTAGCAACTGCTTACTACAGTTTAAAAGAAAGCAAGACTTTTTTAAGTAAAAACCAGAATGATGTAGTGCACTGTGCAGGGTGTTCACTGTAGCTGTAGCAACTGCCTGCTACATTTGTAGCAAGCAGTTTACTACAATTTAAAAGTAAACAAGACAAAACAGACTGGAGATATGATGGTAAGTTATACATTTCACATTCAATTTAGACATATAAAATGCAGTGACAAGTGATATGGCCTGAGTAAAATCTATTACTTTTCAAGTTAACTGAGTAACTGTTATATTTTGTGTACCATAGTTAGAGTCAGTAGTTAGATAACTATGATAAAACATTGGAACCCTTATGCCCTTTGACAATATTTTCTGAAAATGTTGCCTTTTGAAGATTTATATCACTTGATACCTTATGAAGCCATGTTTTTTTTCTTAATAATGTAAATTTAATCATTAGGTGTTTGCATACTTTTGATTATCTGTGTAGTGTTAAATGTTGAATAGTCCCCCATTATCCTGTCTGTTATATCTAACTTTGTGATTTGAAATGCTGAGTTTGGTAGAATTGTTAATGTTTTCATAAAAATGTTTTAGTCAGTAGTAAGGTTTTATAGTTTTTAAAACAGTTTTCTCTTTATTAAAAGGGCTGTATATTAAATGTTAAAAGTATCAGATGTTTTACATACACAGGATTGTATGCTATAGTTTTGCCTCCAAAGTGGTAGTTTTTATAAATGTTAATACTAAGACAAAAGTCTTCTATAAGTTTATTATGCATATATTTAATTGAATGTTGTATGCTGCATAAGGTATAGCTAGGTTTCCAAAATCTTAAGAACAAATAGCTTAGTATCAGTATTGGGTTACATTGGTGATATATGAAAACTAAGGTTTTTGATACCTTAGATCTACTTTGGGCTGATTAGCCATGGCAGAACAAAATAGAGGTTAAATGCAATGAATTAGTATACATTTACATGAAAAGGAAAATTTGAGTCTGATAATTGTTGGATGAGAATTTGAAAATGTTAGGGAGAAGTTGGTTGTACTCACCTAATGTGGTAGTGGAGCACAGGACTGATAAACTGGTCAGATACCATTATGCTGTCTATGGTTAGCTTAATGCTGAGTTTCACTATATAATGTACAGGTGAACACAGCAAAGAAAATCTTGCCTATTTTTGCTTATAGTTTATTATCCTACAATGATGGATTGAAGGTTATCTGTTTAATTTGTAAATTATTCTCTTTAACTGATATAGTCTTTAATTTATTGGGTTTTGCACTAAAGTGAAAAAAAGATGTTGGCATTAATGTCGGTGTGAAAAATAGATGCTGGACAGGGGCATTGGGTGCTGACTTGTCTAAACATGGGCTAGACTCTTGGCTAGGCTTATAAGGGCCTCATGGCCAGTAGCCTAGTAACTTCCTTTGTGTGGCAAACCGTTGCTAAGGTATAACAGAACCATTCTGCTTGTAGAATGTTGAATAATATTTGCTTTCTTCCTTCCCAAATGGGAATGGGTGGTGTGTCAGTAGATGATTTATTTGTGTGGACAAGTATCCTGTGTTTTGCCAATGTCTTAGTTTTGTAATCCCTGTTTTTAAGGATTTATTGATTTTATTAAATTTGCTAGGATGAGGATAATGACTGATGTGACATTCTTTCAGAATTCACCAAGGTCAATTCTTTCTGATGAGCATTGTTTATATACTTACGATGATGCAGTCTTCTGGGCGATAGTACTAATGCTGGATTATTAAACATGGGCCTGTATGATAATCCTGCTCAGAGGAGTAGAAGGAAATTCAGATCTCAATATCTGATTTTAACAGAAGTAGTATTTCCAGATAGTTTTTATTTGATTAGTCTCATCATACAGAATTGTTTAAATATTTCTGTTTACCAGACAAGGTATATAGTTAACTAAAATTTGACCTGAAATCTATCATGTAATTCCTCTTAAGGTTAGCTTAGTCTAGCTGGACTGTGGTGTTTTTCTTGTTTCAACTGAGTGGCATGTAGACTTAAGTTTTCCTTCATAACGAGGCTGTTATTGGTACTTTGGTAACCTAAGTTAGATTTTTTTAAGTGGTAAAGGATTGACTAGATTGAAGAAAGCAACAACTAGCAAGCCAGGCACAGGATTTGCCAGCAAGCTGGAAATGGAAGGTTAGTGATAATGTGATGGATGATATTTTGCACTGACATGCAGCGATATACACTGAAAACTAATTTTTATTAGTTTGCGATAAGTTGATTATTTTCAATTTATTCTTATTTCCAGTAGCAGTAGAAGGATTTGTGTAGCTTTAGTGAAGCTGTGAAGTATACTTTACAGTCAGATATGGAAGAGCTGTACTCCAGTCAGGAAAGACCAAGACCTCGACTGTGACTCAGACCATCACCTTCTTATTGCAAAGTTTAAAATTAAAGAGCCTGACAATAACTTAAGCTCAGTACAAGCTCAACAATATTCCAAATGAATATGTTATATAGATGAAAAGCCTATAAGAGACCTGATGGATAGAGTGCTTGAAGGGCTGTGGACAGAAGTTTAGACACTGTCCAGAAGGTGGCAGCAAAATGAGAGAAAGAGAGAGAGAGAGAGAGAGAGAGAGAGGGAGGGGGGGAGAGAGAAAAAAAAAAGGAAAAAGGCTGACAGACTATAATTTGTACTCAACTAAATGACTAAACACAAAGTGAGCAATAACAGTGAATTTGATATAATCTCAGTGGCTGTATTTTTTTTATTGTGAGTGGAACAAATAGTTTATAAGAATCATTTGACTTAAGATGTATGTCAGGTTTCAAGATGCTTATTTAAGTGAACATGAAGGAGTGTATTGGTCCTGATTCATGTAGTAACTGTAATACTTTTATGTGTTGCTAGACATGACTGGATAGTTAGTTTTGTTGATGTTATTGTTGTTGTTGTATTGTGATATATTTTTACAGGATATAAAATAAAGACAGGTATTAAAAATAACTACTAATTGGTGCATTGTGTGCATTAAACAAACCTTGCGCACAGAAAGCTACAGAACCAGAAATAAAATATACTGTCTAAAAAGGATTCAAGGGAAGTAGTTACACAAATGCACTTCAGCAGGGGAGGAAAGTTTGTGGTAGAGATCTTTCCAATTATGCATAGCAATTTCTGTGATATATAGAATACTCAGTCTACCTCATCCACTGATAAAAGAATCATAAAAAAGGTCTAAACACAGTTAAGCATGTGGTATGTAAGGGGGCTGGTGATTACTCATGTCACTGAGTAGTAAGATTAGCCAAAATGTATCCCATATGTATGTGCGTAGTTTGGTTGCACAGAAGAGCACAGCATTCAAGCTACTAACTCCAAGAGATTCTGTGCAAGAATGAAATGAGAGAACAGCATGTAATGTTTAACAAAACATACCCTGTGCAGGCTGCTTTATGTGTACCTATTACCCAAGCAGGCACAACAAATTACAGCATGACTATAGTAACCACATCCACTAGACTTACTACCCTGGTAACAGTTTCCAGCTGCTAAACCCATTTTATTGACTGCTGCATTTGTTTTAGCTTCTGTGGTGATGGAGCAGTCTTCTCTGTCTCCTTACAGTGACTGTAAAAGTCCATACTTATTTGTTGTGAGAATGGATGAGCAGAAAGGCTCTGTTTTCACAGGTGACTTCTTAAGGGATGTGAATATGTCTTCTTTTTTCAGTATGATAATTATAACCCTTTGTTCTTCAGGGTACCTTCAGTGGGTCACAGGCATTGACCAATCTCTCCACTTTGACTTCAAAGAAGTTGATCTAGACTTTCTGGGAAGGATGGGGTCTGGGGAGGCATCTATGATAGTGGAATGCAGATAGAAGTCTACTTTTTTTCAACCAGTTTGTCCGTAAGGGTCTCAGTCAAGGAAATGTTACTGATGTCTGACACTGACACAGAGTAAAGCTTGAAACTTGAGCTAGATATTCAGGCATAGGTCACCAGAGTATTTGATTGCAGGCGCAATCACCACCCTCGTATTGAATATGGCATTGCTATAATTGGGTACAGTCGTGACCAGTGGAGGACACACTTCCTTATTCTTCTCAAGGATAACATCTTGGATGTTATAGTCTGGGAGTTTGATAATTAAATATACTGGATGATTATTATTTCTTGTCTTG
Source organism: Protopterus annectens (assembly GCF_019279795.1). Lineage (NCBI taxonomy): Eukaryota > Metazoa > Chordata > Ceratodontiformes > Protopteridae > Protopterus > Protopterus annectens. The sequence goes on along the minus strand of NC_056729.1, from coordinate 1,435,479,349 downwards.
GGAGTAATGCTGTTACCGTGCTTCAGAGACCACTTCTACTCACTGACATTATGCAATTCTTCTCACTTTGGCTGCCATCCATTTGGATGAATTTGGAGTTAGGGCTAGTTATAATCACCCAGAGGGGTCTGGAGTAAGACCGTCTTCATGCATACTACCTCTCAACCTCTTAGAGTAAGAAATCTGGACAAAGCCATAAAAAAGAGATACAAATAGGGACAATTTTGAAATATTGCTCTTACAAACTTAGAAAGTTGATAGAATAACAGGTTTAGCATTAGCATGACTTTTCTGAAAGGTACTGAAGTCTAAAACTCAAATGTCTGTCATTATTTTCTAACTTCAATCTTTAATGATTTGCCACTAATTTGCCAGAAAGCCAAAATTTTATGAAAAACGGACCAAAAATATAAGGCAAAAATCTGGACATTCTGCGAAAATCTGTACAGTTGAGAGGTAAGAATTCCCTCAGACTTTCAACAAATATAGAGAGATTCTTCAAAGGGAACCCTTGTATAAACCAGGGGGCCATAATCAGGCCCAAGGTTATGAAGGTGTAATCAGCAAGGCAGAAACAGTAGATTAAAGTGTCTGTTATTATAGGAAGGACATGTGTCAAGGAAAGGAAAGGAAATAGTCACAGTGAGATTCAGAAGCACAGTGAGTAGATTTATAACAGAATTGTTTGCATTTACCCTGGTGGGTCCTACAGGGATTTACTAGATCATAAGTAGTACCCAAGTCCCACAAAGCTTAGGCACTGTTGGCATATTTAGAAAGTTGTGGACTCTTATGGCCAGGTTGTGGACACAGAATAGCATTCCAGCCCCCTGCTAAAGTGAAAGAAGAATACTTGGGCTTGTCCAAGAGGGTCCTGTGTAAAATAATGAACTCTATTGTACCAGTAGTAGGCCCACAGCAAGAAGCAATCAGGATGACAATACAAGTAAGAAAGTTTGCTGGAAAGATAATTCTGTCAGCTTCCTCAATTAATGATGTTTTGCAACACCAACCACCTTGGGTATTAATAAAGATGACCACATCAGATCTAAATTGATTACCTAATGAAATACACAAGATTATTCTTTCCAGCAGACACGTCTCCTGATTACAAGCCAGATGTGTTTGTTGCATAAGGCTTATCTGAATCTCAAGATCTCTCAGTAATGCTGCAGGTTTCTTCATTTTGATTTTGTCTCCCCAGTCCATTCAACTGATAAATGTATACAAATACATTATCCTAAATGAGTTGCTATCGTTGTAGTAATAGATGATCTTGTCCATATATGGGATGATGTTCTCAGAGCAAACCCTCCCCAAAAACTGACCCAAATTGTATATACACACATATATATATATATATATATATATATATATATATATATATATATATACATGGAAATGCTGAGGGGTGGAGAAAGGATGCAAGTCCAAACCATACAGCTGAAATTAAATCACCCCCCCCCCCAACAGAGTAGTTCATATTTGATCAAACCCATGGTGGCCTCCCTTTCAGTCTGACATCAGTTCAGAAAGAAAGCAATAGCACGTGGTGCAGATGATATGGCAGTTGTTGCCGAGGATTAAGAAACTGTTAAGGAGCTTTCCTATGGTCCAGTGGTCCAGTGTTTGATTCCCCAGCATACACTGCCTAACCGTGTGACTCTGAGTAAATCACTTAACCAGGCAGCACTCATAAGCTGAGTTTGAAAAAGGTTCATGGAGACCAGTGCTCTATCTGGTAATTAAATACAAATAAAACAAATAAGTAACAATTAAAACATAGAAATGTTTGGAAGATACCTTTATCAGATGTTCTAAAGGCAAGCAATCATTGTTACTAAGTTAATAAGAATATAGTTAATAGTAACAAGGGAAGGTACCAGCTTCACTAATAGAAAAAAAATATATATATATTATCCCTGTAGACTGGCATTTGGTGAGACCTCGCCTGGAACACTGTGTGCATTTCTAGATACCTCATTTCCCAGGATAAAGACTGAACAGAGGCAGTACAGAGAAGAGCAACTAGCAATTCTACATAGTCTTCAGAATAGGATAAAGACTGAACAGAGGCAGTACAGAGAAGAGCAACTAACAATTCTACATGGTCTTCAGAACAGGATAAAAACTGAACAGAGGCAGTACAGAGAAGAGCAACTAACAATTCTACATGGTCTTCAAAAGACGTCACAAAAGAGAAAAGCTACAAGAGATTAAGATGTGCAGTGTTATTGAAAGGAGGTAAAAGAGTGGATATAATATAAATAATTCAATCCCTCAAAAGTATCCAAAGATTCCAGATGAGTATATGTTTTCCAAAAATGATACATTTTGAGGTATAATGTTTCAGGGAGATACAATAAAGTTTTATTTTTTTCTGCTAGCCCACTTCCAGTAAGCAGATGGTAAAGGAATTTATAGACACCTACTACATAGAATGTTCTAGGGTACAAGGAATGTATATTTGAAAGGGAGACGGGAAATATGAAACATATACTGTACAGGCATACATGCCATAATAGGCATTCCTGTGGTGCAGAAACGTGTACATTCGCACATATCATAAAGGATAGGCTGGTGGTGTAGAACTGAAGACAAATGATCAGAAAAAGTAAATGCATACACAACATCTTAAAGAGATTTAGGACTACCATCAGGAAATATTTCTTCATGGATTGTGGGCTTCTGGACTATTTTGCCAGAGAGAATGATGGACTCTAGATCTGTGGAGGGGTTTAAAATTTTTAGACAGGTGAGTAAAGTATAGAAAACTATGAGGGACATCCACAAAGGGCTAAGAGCAGCAAAGGAGTAGATAACATAGACCAAGATCCTTCTTCTGTTGGCATCTGCATATGTTTTTATGTGTCATGTCAACAAGCCCATGTTAGCACTCAAACACACTCAAATACAAGAAAGATATATATAATAGAGCCTGTTAAATAAAAAAAAAATGTTCTGTCATATACTTTACAAGATAGTTCACTATGCAAGACAGTCTTTAAGTAAGTGTTACAGCAAAAGTCCACAGTACAGTACAGTTTTGTTTTTTCATTTTAAGTAACTGTGACAAAAGTGGAATGATTATGTTTCCTCTGGGTTGTAATTCATAATGGAGTTTCACACTTTGTTTTCAAGAGTATTTTGATGTAGAAACCTCACAGTCTAATACTTTCTGTTTTTAATACAGTTATTTGACAAATAAGTGCTATACGTTGGTTGTCTGAACTGTGTATTAATACTGGCCATTTGTATTTTAATAATGATAATAATACCCGTTTGTTAACCAGGTGGGCCCACTGGACACACAGTCCTTTTTCGGGGCAACCAGGCGCAATGTCTGGTTAAATGCCTTGCTCAAATTCACAGAACAGGTCGATGAAGACTGGAGAAATCAAACCCTGTGAACTGCAGCTCACAGTCTTAACCCTCTGTGCCAAATGGCATTTGTATTTTAACCATCGCTTATATTAACTGATTTGAAAACATTATTATGTTAGTAATTACTCCACTAAATCATCACTGTGCATTATGTTAGAAAGACTAATACACATTTATGGCCCCAGAGTTTGCTTCTTAAGTCTCTTCTTTCAAATACTGTTTCTGTTGAATCATATAGGTTCATAGGTAGGTACTAGGCTATCTGCCTATTTATAAGCCTAGCCAGAATGTGTTGGCTTTCGCTGCCCCCTTAGATTAGTTCCCTGTGCCACTGTCCAGCAGAGCCACTGAAGTGATCCCTGGGGTAAACTTTCTGTTTCCCATCCACTCGTCAAGGTTTCCCTTGAAGAGGGTTAGCGAAGAGCTCTGCCTAATGTAGATTGGAATCTTGTTCCAGAGCATTGGAAGTCTCCGGGACAGGAATCTATCCCTCCAGCATGTCCTATTTATTGTTGTGGTGAGGTTTAGATCCCTGGAGCGTGTGGCTCGAGGGGATATGGTTTTCTTTAGGTGGAGCATGTCCATCAATTCTGGGTTGGACATGGCCTTGTATGTCAGGCAGAGATCACCTCTGAGTAGGTGGTATGCAACCGAGTACAGCTGGAGTTTCTTCATTCGAACTGCATAGGGCATCTGCTTGAGGCCAGTGATCCTCTTGGTGAGGAACTTCTGAGGTCTTTCCAGTTGTTGCAGGTGTCTTGTAAGGTACATCCCAAATAGGGCATTGTACTCTATCATGAGTCTGATGAGTGATGCGTAGAGGAGCCCAATGACCTCTTTCGATCTGGATGCAAACCCTTTTGTGATCAGGTGCGCCACATAGAAGGATTTTCTAACCACTTTAGCAATGTGATTATCAAAGGAGAGGTTACTATCTACTTGGGTCCCCAGATCCCTTATTACGGCTTCCATATTTAGGGGGCTACCACCTATGTGGTAGTTTGTGGGCACTTTGTTTTTTCCAAAGGGGATGACTATGCACTTTTTGGCATTTAGCTTGAGGCCATGGTTTTGACACCAGGTATCTGTCTCAGTGAGACCCTTTTGGAGGATGTCTGTGTCAGCTGGAGAGTCAGTTATAGCCCCTAGTTTGCAGTCGTCTGCAAACTTGGTCAGCCATAATCCTCCTGTGCTTGCCTGTACCTCTGAGAAGTATATGCCAAACAGGAGGGGTCCTAGGACTGAGACCTGGGGAACGCCACTTGTAACCGGTTTAGAGTCAGACCTAGCTCTTGCAACTCTTACCATGTGGGTTCTATCCGTGAACCAGTTGGCAACCCATCTCATGACAAAGGGGTTTATGTTCAGGCTGGTGAGCTTGTCTATAATACCTGAGTGGGGAATGGTGTCGAAGGCCTTTGCGAGGTCTAGGTAGGCTATGTGGGCCAACTTTCCCTTGTCTATAGCCTTGTTAACTGTCTCAAAGAAGTCCACTAGGTTTAGGAGGCATGATCTGCCCTTAACAAAACCGAACTGGGTAGGGTCCAGTGTTTTGAGATTTCCAATGTCTCTGTTAATGAGATCCATGATGATGCACTCCATAGCTTTGCAGACCAAGCTAGTCAGGCTTATAGGGCGATAGTTCCTGGGGTCTGTTGTGGCTCCACCTTTGTGGAGAGGAATAACCGTTGCTGTGCACCACTCTGTGGGCATGTAGCCTGTGGAGAGGCTGATTTTAAACAGTGTGTTTAGGTGAGGGGTTAGTTCATCTTTGACCTTGTGTAGGACGCAGCCTGGGATACCATCCAGTCCCATTGATGCTGTGTTTTTGGCTTTGGAGAGGGATGTTTTAACATGAGTATCTTTGATTTCAGGGACACTACATTCTTCTGGTATAGTTATGGGTCCTTTTGGGGGTGGGGGGGGTGAAGTTTGCACTGAACCTGTCTTCCAGAATGTTGGCTATATCGGTCAGGTCAGTGTATTTTGTGCCATTCTGCACTAACTCCGAGCAAATCTGAGAATTGCCACTTAGATTCTTGCCATAGCTAAAAAATGCCTTGTGGTTATCTTTGGAGTCCATGGCAATTTTTCTTTCGAAGTTAGCCTTGGATGATTTTATAAGGGAATGTAGTTTCTTGCTGATACTGATCAGGGATGTCTTCCCTTCTTGGGATGTTACTCTTTTCTGTACTAGTTTTCTCCTTCTATTGTATAGCTTGTTTATGGCAGGGGTCCACCAGACTGGTTTCCTTTTCTTGGAGGAATGAGTCTTGGTTTTGTTTGGGATAGCACAATCCATGCATTCTTGTAGGTGCCCATAGAGTGCATTAGTAAAGGATTTTGCAGCTTGGACAGCATTATCCTTTAGCATGGGGGCTTTGAAACTTCCCACCTCGGTCTTAAGTAACGTGAAGTTTGCTTTTGAAAAGTTTTTCACAGTGGTTTCTTTGACCGGGGGTGGTGGTGGAATGTGAATATCCAGAGTGATTAGTTTATGGTCAGATCTAACCAGCGAGGGGTTGACCTCTGGTGTGGAACACCGGTCACCCATGTTGGTGATGACCAAGTCCAATATGTTGTCAACTCTGGTGGGGGTGTTGACCAGTTGATCCAGGGCATTTGAGTTTATAAATTCTAGGAAATGTTGGGCAAGGGAGTTCATACTTGAGTAGTTCTCCCAGTTAATGTTTGGGTAATTGAAATCACCCAATATCAGGGTGTTTGGTAGGAGCTTTATGTTTCCCAGTGTTTCCAGGAATGCCGAGTAAGGGTCCTGGGACATGGTGGGTGATCTGTAGCAAGCTATAATTTGAATAGCAGTTTTGCCCGTTGTTAGTTGCACGTGAATGATCTCTGAAGCATCGTGCTGTGCCACTAACCTGGAGGTGTTGGTATCCTTGATGAGTATGGATACTTCCCCGCCTTTTGTATTTTGGTCCAGGTTTTGTGGCCGAAATGTATGGTATGAGTTGTAGCCTGGTAGTGCTGGGGGGGCTCTCTGGAGCCTAAAACAAGGTTTCTGTTACTGCACATATATCAATTTTCTCCATACTGAGGAGTGCCTCGAGTGCGTGCATTTTGAGGTTTAGACTTCTGCCATTGAGCAGCATTACCCTCAGTTTTTTGTTACTTGTGCTATTTACGGTGGTGGGTTTGTCTTTTGAGCCTTGCCTAAAAAAGGCACTATGGGGGTGGCAAGAGCCTTGGCCAGTATTCGAAAGCCTAAGGGTGACAGGTGCAAGCCGTCTCTAACAAAATAGTGTGGCTTGTCGAGCATGTCATCCCAGGCTGACAGACACAGGATCCCCTTTGAATGACACCAGAACCTTAGCCAATTGTTGAAATTGATAATTTTTTCTCTATACCATGGTATCATTCTTGGTGAGGGCAGGATGCTATTAATGGTCAGGGTCATATTCAGTTCTCAGTGGTCTTTGAAACATCCCAAATTTCTCCCATCATTCGTAACTGTCATTAATTATCCTATAACAAAAAAAACACGAATCAATCTGTAAAACTAGCACCATCTTCACTCCTTAAGAAGCCTTATCAGTGGCTTCCAATGCTTCTACTGCATACTAACCCCCATTATACCTGTAACAGTCCAGAATTTTGCAAAACATCCAGATTATTGCCCAATAATTTTTTTTGGTTTATTCAAATGTGTGGTTTTCCAGAAAATGGATTTTATTGTATTTTATTTTACATTTGTTTACCGGGATAGTCCAACTGGGTTGATTGCCCGTTTTCAGCGGAGGCCCAGGGAGAAAAGCTCCACAAAAAATGCAAACAGAAAAGTACAAATGAGAAATACATCGAGAGACACATTTGTAACATGAATTAACACTATTACAATCTAAAGAGGAGGCAGGAGATGTTTAAAATTGTGCAAAGTTATATACATGTAGTAACTGTTATAATTTAGTACAGTCGAAAATTATATAACAATATTACAGATTGCGTTATCAACTGATACATAGATTCAGGTAAAAACTACTGCCAATATGACTGCATATAAGAGAAGGTAAGAGGTAAGCGTCATATAGGGAGAAAACATGATTTCTGGGTATTCAATGTGGGTGTACTCTGGCCAGGGGTAGAGCAAAAGTACTTCCAGTTGTTGTTTAGGTGGGTCCTAATAAGTTGTTTGAACATAGTAGAGTTGGTGGTGTTAAGGATGTTTTGAGGGATGGAGTTCCAGACTTTGGAGATGCAATTAGAATAAAGGGCATCTCCAAAGCTGTTATAAGATTTAGAGACTGAAAGAATGGATTTATCTGTGGCTCTTAGTGTTCTAAGATTAGAATATGGCTGGATGAGGTTTTAAAGTGCAGGACAGTTTCCTGGATTGGTAATGATATTGTGGGCAGTGGATATTTGATTGAAATACAGGAGATTGGGCAGTTCTAGCCATTTAAGCTGAGTGGTGGGACCTGTGTAGGGAATTTGTGGCAAATTTGGCTATTTTGTTGTAGCATGTCTCCAACTTAGATAGGTTAGATTTTCTCAGGTTAGTAAAGATTGGTGAGGCGTATAACAGGGTGGAGAGAAGATGGGTTCTAGCAACAGCTTGCCTGGTGGGATGGGTAAGAAATTGTTTGGACCTGTAGAAAGTGCCAAGCTTAATCTTGATAACTTCAGATATATGCTTGTCAAATTTAAGGTTACTATCAATAGTGATGTCTAGAAGATTTGTATGAGATGTGGGTTTAATTTTAGTGTTATCAGCTGAGAAGATACAAAAGGAGCTGTTGTGTTTTTGTTAGAGAAAATAGTGAGTTTAGTTTTCTTGGGATTCAATACAAGTTGTTGGCTAGAGAGGTAAGATTCTTTTTCTGTGAAGGATTTTTTTTTTGTTGTAGCAGGGACAGTGAGGGAACAACACAAATTAGAGTTGAATCATCTGCATATTGAATAGTAGTAGCCAGGTTTGTAGTTGGTAGCAGTATACAGATTGTTGGTAAAGACTGTAAAGAGCAGTGGGCTGAAGACTTGAGCCTTGAGGAACTCCTACTAGTACTGGGAGGTTGGAGGATAGGTCATTATTCCATTTGACTGCTTGGTGGCATTCTGTGAGGTAGCTTTGAAACCAAGTTAGTGCGGAGTGGGATAGGTTGAGTGAGGCAAGTTCATTTAACAGTTTTTAGTGTGACACAGTGTCAAATGCTTTGGACATGTCCGAAATGATAGATGCTACTTGTTGGCCATTATTTCTTAGGTGATTAATAGTGTCCATGAAACTAAGGAGGGCAGTGGTTGTACTATGGTTGGGCCTGAAACCATGCTGGGAGTTAGTTAAGAGTTTGTGATCAGTTAGGTAGCCCATAAGTTGGGTGTGGATGCATTTTTCTAGGACTTTTGACAAAGGAGATAGAATAGCTATTGGTCTATAGTTTGCAAATTCAGTTTATACACCATCCTTGTGTAGAGGGATGATGTGTGAGGTTTTCCAAAGTTTGGGAACATACTGTTCTTTGATTGATCTATTAACTAGTACAGAAATAGGATGGGCTATGGAATTAGCAGCTAGCTTGAGGGATGAGGCTGGTAAGTGGTCAACAGCAAGGGTTGTGGGTTTTAATTTATGTACCAGTTTTCTTATGGTGGATGCAGTTACTATGGATTGTAGTCACTAAATAATGACAGACATTTAAGTTTCAGAGTATATATCCTTCAGAAAATACATGCTAATGCAAAACTTATTATTCTGTCACCTTCTTAAGAGTGATTGTTGAAACACAGGTGCCCAGTAGGAAGGTAGCTGGAATAAAGAAGCTGATCCACGACAAAGTAAAATCTTTTTTAATACAAAATGGTGAGCGCTTTCGCAATGGTAACCATTGCTTCATCAGACAGTTCATTCAAACAGCAACAGCACTTAAATACTTTAATTCATTACTAAAACAACCAATCCTACCACTCAAAGTAAATTTTTATGTATTTATTTTATATTCATCCACATGTTCTTGTTTGTACATTTTGTGCATGTGGTTTTTAAACAGTGTTCTTCTGACTTCAGCAATTAACTAAGGGCAAAACGTAACTATAGTAATTAATTGATTGCTGAGTGCTGAATTAACTTTGAGTGGTAGGATTGGTTGTTTTAGTAATGAATTAAAATATTTAAGTGTTGTTGCTGTTTGAATGAACTGTCTGATGAAGCAATAGTTTCCATTGCGAAAGTGCTCACCATTTTGTATTAAAAAAGAAGATTTTACTTTGTTGTGGTTCATCTTCTTTATTCCAGCTACCTTCCTACTGGGCACCTGTGTTTCAACATTTTCAACTTCTGGGCTGGTTTGGATTTATTTGTTTGCTGCTTGTTCTTAAGAGTGATGTTTAAAATCTGTCCTGATTTTGGGCCTTTATCCCCCTTATTATGCTTGGCTTTCTCCAGAACACTTGCATTAAGAGGTTGAACTATATACTCCCAATCCAAGATTCTCTGTGCCCCTCAACTTCAAACATTCACCATTAGTAAGTTGCTATTCAAACATTAGTATGTCATTTATCACCTAGTTTTTAGAATCACCTTTGCTTTCTGCTAGTGATAAACAAAGTAATTATTTCTGAGAAGGGAAAACACACACACGCACACACACACACAAAAAAAAAAAAACTGGTCTGACTGCATTCTACTGTATGCAGACTTTACAGTTATGTACACTGACATTCAAATCTGTTGTCTCCAGGAAGGGAAACTTTGCTTTCTACTAGTGATAATAAGTCCTTTAAACAAAGTAATTATTTCTGAGAAGGGAAAACACACACACAAACACACACACACACAAAAAATGGTCTGACTGCATTCTATTGTATGCAGACTTTACAGTTATGTACACTGGCATTCAAATCTGTTGGCTCCAGGAAGGGAAACTTTGATACAGATTTTCAATGTTTAAGATCTGGTTTAAAGGTATTAAATGTGTTTTTCCATGTTCCTGAAATAAATATGGCTATGAAGTAATTGCTATGAAAAGATTTTTCCTGCACGTTATACTTTGAAAACATACTATGTTAATCAAAACAAGTGAACTATTTACAAGGGTGATTAAGCCCAGAACCAGCTAATTTTGCAGTCTACAGAAAAACTGGCTAACAGGTAAGCACAATGCTTCCTAGATGTTATAATACCATGACTATTTAAAGAGTTTCTGGATTAAATTAGATTTGGGGCTACACATAATCACCCGGGAGTGGGGGGATTGATGAAAGCCTGTCCATATGTCTAGCAGATATTCCTTTAGACTTTCAACAAAGATGGAGAGAGTCTCCAAAGGGAATCTTTGTTCAAATCAGAGGCCACAATCAGGCCCATTGATATGAAGATGTAATCAAGGCGAACACAGTAAATGAAAGTGCCTGCTACTTTATGAAGAACATTCACTAAGAAAGGGAAGTGGATTGTTTGCATTTACACTGGTGGGTCCTATAAAGGTTTACTAGTTCATAGGTATCACCCAAGTCCCAGACACCTTAAGTACTGTTAGCATATTTACAAAGTAGTAGCCCTTTATGGCCAGGTTGTGAACACATTACAGCATTCCATTCCCCTGCAGAAATGGAAGAGGAGCACTTGGACTTGTGAAAAAGCAACAGTAAGTAAAATAATGAACTCTATTTTACCCATATTAGGTCACCAGCAAGAAATAACCAGGAAGTCAGTGCTGGTAAGAAGGTGTGCCACAAACATAATTCTGCCATCTTTATCAATTAATGAAGTTCTGTAATACTAGCCATCTTGCATATTTATAGAGATGACCACATCAGAGCTAAATAGATTCCCAAATGAAATGCACAAGAAAGAGGATTTCTTCCAGCAGATCCAGGCATTCTGGTCATGAGACATATGCATACAGTTTTGCAAAGCTTATATGAATCCCAAGATCCATCAACAAAACTGCAAGTTTCTCTGTCTAGATCTTGTCTCCCAGTCCATTCAAACTGAAGAAAAGATAATTTAACACAATTGCATTATCCTAACATGAGTTGATACAGCTGTTGTAAAAGGTGATCTTGCCCATATATGCGATGATGTGCTCAGAGCAAAAAAAAGATTATAATAAAAACAGAGTAAATAAAATATTTATACATGAGTTCTCAAGGCTGGAGAAAGGATGTGTATTCAAACCATACAGTTGACATCAAATCACTCTCAACAGGATGTTTCATCCATGATCAAACCACTGATGACATTCTGGGTAGGATTAGAGGACAGCAGAAACTCTCTAAGCCCACCTAAGAGATACCTTATCCTTCAGATTAATGAGCAACACAGGAATAAACACAGCTTAGGCTCAATTCCCAAAGCATGTTATGGAACTACTGATGCCTGGATTCCTGAATAGCTTATGTGATCTGCTCCTTGCTGCACGGACGTTTGTTGTTCTTAACAGCCTCCTGAAATACTACTCTAAATGAAATCTTATACCAGTCCCAGTTTTCTGGTATGTTTATCCTACCCATCTCCACATTGGCTGAAAGCATCCAAGCCAGGCAGGAAATTAAAGCTGCAGTGCAATACTTTATTTTTTTATGTCAAATGGAGATGCTTTGATGCTGAGCAACAGAGGAAAGAGAAAAAAAAAAAAAAAAAAACAGGAAAGGAAAGTTTATATATTTTTTTAAACTAAAATTGTGGCTAGGCCTTCTGGCCATCACTGGGCCCTAGGCAGCTGCCTAGGTTGCCTAGTGCTGGATCTGGCCCTGACCCAGACAATATCACTTCATTAATTAATCCCCACTTCGACACCATAAAAACAGTGTTTAACATTGACACTAAACATTTATCCCAGCTTCACATCCAGGTAAGTGGCAACCATAAAACTTTCTCCATCAACACTTTCCCAACCTCATTCATTAAAAAGCATCTCCTAACACTAAAACCTACCACCTTAGCTACAGATAACCTAACCACAGAATAACTGAAAATTGCAGCAGATGCTATTGGTTACCCCATCTCAGTACTCCAGCCAACAATCCTTTCTCCCTTTGCTATGTTAGAAATAATTCATCCTGCTCCTGCAAAAATGGGGAAATACACATGTTCTTTCAAACTCAAAATCCAGAGCCATTCTTTCACCCCTATCAAATATCTTTGAAAATGCATTCACTCTCAGCTCCTTAACTGCATTCTTGGCAATAACCTCCTCTCCGCCAATCAGCATAGCTTTAGACCAATCCAGAGTACCACTACTGCACCAATGGACCTGTCTAACAGTGTTAGTCATAACTGCAATACAGTTAATATTGTATCTGCCCTCCTCTTTGACTTATCTAAAACCTTTATTGATGTCTGTCTTAAACTGCTGCATCAGATAGTCTCTCTTGATCTGTCCCACCCCAGTCTTTCCTGGTTCCCCCTCAGCTACCTAATGACAGATCACAAACTGTTAAATGGAATGTATCATCTCTTCCTTTTTACAAGCATACCTCTCAACTGTACAGATTTTAACAGAATGTCCAGATTTTTACCTCATATTTTTATTCTGTTCGTCATACAATTTGTGATTTTCTGGATTTTTTTTGGCAGATCAATGAGGAGTGAATTCATTAAATAATGACAGTCATGAGTTTCAAACTTCATATCCTTCAGAAAATGCATGGTAATATAAGACATTTTATTCTAGCAACTTTCTAAGTTTATAACAGCAATATTTAAACATTTTCCCTATTTTTGAGGCTTTGTCCTCCCATTATGAAAACCTTCTCCAAAGCTGACTTTGGACTCCTAAAAACAGAGGTGGCTAACTTCATGGCACCCATGCCAATGGAAAATAGATGCATGACTGCTGAATCATATACTAGTGCACTGTACGAACACGTATATAAATTCATGGAACTAACCATACCCAAGAGAACCAAGATGCTCTCCTCCAAAAAAAGGAAGCCAAATCTGGTGGTTCTCTGCCATTAATAAACTCTACAACAGAAGGAAGAAACTGTTGCAGAAAAAGGTGAAGTCCCAAAACTGGAAAAATTCCAGTATCAGCCTCAACAAAAAGTTGAGATCCCTCATTCAAACTTCCAAAGTCAGCTATGAAGGCAAAATTGTGACAGACACTAAAAACAACCACAAAGCCTTCTATAGTTATATTAAGAATCTCCATGTCAATACCCAGATTTGCTCTGAGTTACTGCACAATGGTACCTCCTATACTGAGCCAACAGATATTACCAGCATACTGTCCGACAGATTCAGTGCCAACTTTACCCCTCTCTCCTCCTAAAGGACCAGTCTCAATACCAGAAGAATGCCAGGCACCAGCATTACTGCAGCACAGGTTAAAGCTGCATTGTCCAAGGCCAAGAACACAGCCTCTATGGGACCTGGCAATATCCCTGGCTGTGTTCTACATGAATTACAAAGTGAACTGGCACCATATCTGTGTGCCCTGTTCACTCACAGCTTCATCTCAGGCTTTGTCCCTACTGAATGGCACACTACTACAGTCATCCCTCTTCATAAAGGAGGAGCAACTACAGACCCTGGAAATTATCGCCCCATTAGCCAGATGAGTCTAATATGTAAGGCTATGGACCGCATCATCATGGACCTAATTAACAAGGATAAAGGGAATCTCCAAACTCTAGATCTCTTGCAATTTGGTTTTGTGAGAGGTAGATCATACCTGCTGAACCTGGTTAACTTCTTCGAGTCTGTCACCAGAGCTGTGTATGAAGGTAAGGCAGTTCATATAGCCTGCCACGATCTGGCCAAGGCCTTTGATACCATTCCTCACTCTGGAATTATTGATAAACTTACCAAACTAGGCATCAACCCCTATATTGTTAGGCGGGTTACAAACTGGCTGACAGAACCCACAGTGTGAAAGTAGCAGACTCCAAGTCAGACTGCCAACCAGTCACGAGTGGAATCCCACAGGGATCGGTCCTGGGTCCTCTTCTGTTTGGCATCTACTTCTCAGAAGTCCAGGCTAACATGGAGGGACTCTGGCTGACCAAGTTTGCAGACAACTGCAAGCTGGGAGCCATTAGTAACCCTCCAAGTGATGCAGACGTTCTCCAGAAAGGCCTCACAGAGACCAATGACTAGTGTCAAAACCATGGCCTTATGCTTAATGCCAAAAAATGCGTTGTCATCCTCTTTTGGAAAAACTCAGTTTCCACTAATTGCCACATTGATGGGAGCTCATTGAACACTGAAGGCATTATAAGAGATCTGGGGACACAGGTTGACATCAACTTCTCTGTTGACCACCACATTGCCACTGTGGTCAGAAAGTCCTTCTGTGTGGCACATCTCATTACCAAGGGTTTTGCATCCAGGAAGAAAGAGGTCATCATTTCTCTCTACTCTTCCCTCATTAGACCAATCATAGAGTATAATGCCCCATTTGGCAAGTACCCCACTAGACACCTGCAACAGCTGTAGTGGCCACAAAAGTACCTCACAAAGAGGATCCTAGGCCTTAAACACATGTCCTACATTGGCAGACTCAAAAAACTCCAGCTATTCTCTGTCTCATATTGTCTACTAAGAGGTGATCTTTGCTTGATTTACAAAGCCATATCTGACCCAGCTCTGTCAGAAATTCTCCATCCAAAGAAATCCCAATCCCTCCGCAGCACATGCTCCAGAGACCTCAGCCTCATTACCACAATCAGCAGAACATGCTGGAGGGACAGGTTCATAACCCAGAGACTGCCCATGCTCTGGAATAGACTTCCCATACATGTCAAGCAGTGCACCTCATTGGCCCTCTTCAAGAGAAATCTTCATGAATGGATGGGAAATAGAAAGTTCACCCTGGGGATCATTCCACTGGCTCTACTTGATAGAAGCACTGGGAACTAATGTCGGGTGGCACAATGCAGGGCACTTCTATGGGCTAGGTTTCTAAAGGCTCCAGAGTCATTAGCCTAGTACGCACCTATGAACCCTTGAACCTATTATTTTTGGCTGTGTCCAGATTTTTTGTTCTACGAGGTTGAGAGCTATGTCTACAAGTCTCTGTCAGTGCTCCCCAAACTCCATGCTAGGACCACTCCTGTTTGCACACTGTCACATAATACAATAAACTAGTCCAGTACACAGAGATGCAGCTCTTATCTACTTCTGCACAAAATTCCATTCTTCTCAGACAAATCATACAAGTTTCCTTCTCCTCCACAGAAAATTGGCTAGCAGAATCAAACTTAATACTCAATCCAAAAAAGACAAAACATCTCCTTTTCATTCCTAAGCCTTGTACCAAATGCAAAGCTGTCAAATCTCCAATGGAAATAGCACAAATATTGAGGTAGTCTCCAATACTAAATTACTAGGAGTTATAGTAGACAACACCATGACATTCAATCTCCATTTCTAACAATCAATCAAAAAACACATCAGAAATTAGGTATATTACACAGAACCAAACAATATTGACTGAAAGCACCTGGATAACATTAGCATCCACCTACCTGCTGCTTATGTTTTCACCATCCTCCAGTCTACCCTGACAACTAAACTAGAGTAACACTATAACATAGCCAAATTAGCTTCCAACAAGCCATGTTCCACATATCAATGTGTTGCCCTCAGACACAAGAGATGGCTTGAGCTATGTCACCTCCTCACCTGCTCTCAGCTTCAGTTTGCACACAGACTAGTCTTTCAACCTGAAAAATATCTTGCCCTAAACTGTATACTGTAATTCCATTCCACCAATACAGCTCTCCTCTCTACATTTTCTCCTTCAGGTAACTGGTTAGACTCTTGTTGCTGCTCTCTCAACTTAATTTAGTTTGTTCCACTCCTCTCTGCAGACTTTCCTACACTCAGTTTGTTTGTTGTGAAACTTTAACTCTCTGAGGAAAACTCACCTGTAGATTCATAGTGTTTTGCAGAACTTTACCCCTTCTAAACAACTGTACTGTTACTGCAGTCTCAAGTAGCATATCATTTGTGCTTCCAAAGCATGTGTTAGACTAAAGTTCCTATTACATAAAATTGTTTCACTGACAGTATATAACAGGTAATGACTCCTCCCGTTGGTATTGGACTTGTTTTCTGCTACACTCCCATCCCACCCCCAATTCCCCACCCACCCCTCATGGCATTACAGTTATAGGACTTGCCCTCCACCCAAAACTCCACCTATTTCACATCCCTTTTAAAGGCATACACATAAATATAGATACACGCTGGGCACAAAAATCCACCCACAATTCCTAAACCATCAGTCTGCATTTAAGCACTTTAACTTTCTTTCCTCTCTTGTATTTACTAACTAACCAAAGTGATCACAACTTACGCCATCCACCTCACTCAGCTATCTACTCCTACCCCTTCTTTATTCATACCCAGTGTTTTCTCTCCTATTTCTCTGACATATCTCTCTAAAAAGCTACATACAATACTGCTGTTAAAAATCATTACATTCTTACTCTTCTTGTTTTGTCACCACCTTCACCCCTATCTCTATAGATTCTCTGCTCATCTCCACTTCTTCATCTTCCCCTGGTTATTCTACTCTCTCTATCACTTTACAATACCTTATCATATCATCCCCTCCCTATTTATACTAATATATCCTAATCTAACCTTTATATTTACCATTGAGCTAAGCACATGACTTTTACTTATTACTGCTGTGAATTGCCAAAAGGATGCTCTTCAGAACTGTATATAATGGTATACTTAGCTTTATCTTGTTGTTCTTTTTGACACATATTTTTAGTATATCTGTTCCTTACAATATTGCTGATTATTTTTGAAATGTATAATTTTCAGTTGTTTCTTATGAATTGTGTTTGAAAATTAGTTTATTTTCTCTGTTAAGTGGAACTTTTCTCCACAGGGCTCTTCTGAAAATGGGCTCTTGTGACCCAGTTGGATGTTCCTGGTAAACACATGTTTAAAAGTAAGTAAGTAAATACATAAATAAATCACCTTACAACTTACTGTGAAGCCCGTGCCCTGGCCCAGCAATCAAGGAGCCTCGGTCCTAACCACTAACACCAGAGAGGGCATCTCATATATGAGGAAAGGATAACAAATACACATAGTAAAGTGCAATTTCCCTTAAGAGCACACAGACATCACAGTGAGTTTGGGGCTGGTTGCTCCCTTGCTCCCCAGGTCCCCAATAAGACTCCCCACTGGCACAGCTATAGGGTCCAGATCGTAGCCTAGCTGGGCAAGCTAAAATCTCCAACACCCTCTCTGTCCAACCAATGCTTTGTGTCCCTGCCCAAGTAGCTGACACACACACTTTGAGATAAGAGTTTATACAACCACACAGACACTTCTGGGGAAGGCTGGCACAGGTTCTCCAACTGTGCCCCTTTTACCCAGACTATACGGTAGTAATCACTTGCCACCACCCAGCTAATATTATCAGCTACCCAAAGGCCCTTAAAAGGGTGTCCAATTATTACTGTGCAATATTATTATCCAGTTGATAGATGTGACTAAACAGTCTCAAGGCTTACTAGAGTGACTTGGTCAGTGAACTCTATAAATATGCAATGTACTCTACAGCTTAAATTATCTCTACACAAAACCAGCCACAGTTACAAGGTTTTAAAATATTTAATAATAAATAATTAAAACCACAAGACAATATTTTCTACTACACAGTGCTAGTCAAGAGAGTTCAGAGATCACACAGAAATACTTAAAATAAATCAGTAGTACAGTTCTGATATCACAGAAAAACACTTAGTCTAAACTTTCTAATTCCTAGCTATTGCTACAAGAAAACACACTTCTAAAATAGCTTACTTACATAGAGCAACAGGCAGTGCTGTGAGTTGGATAGTCAGACAAAAATGCTTCATAATCTCTGGTTCTCACTGTTTAAATTGAAACTACAGTTCTGACAAAACATTACATAATCTTTTACACTTTCCTGGTTTTCCCAGGCTGACAGAAATTGCATTTACATTCTTTTACACTTAAAGCAATAAAGGATATTCCACATATAAATTCTGGTCATTGACTTTAGCCTTAAAACAATAGACAGGATGCTTACTCCAGACTCATCAACTCCAAATTCTAACTTCAAAGGAACAGGCATAAAGTAATTTTAATTTCAAAGGACCAACAAGAAATGCTTGACTTAGCTTTCTTTACAGCAGAGGGCAATGTTGCCACATTGTTTTAAGTTCAACATTTTACAGTATTTACAAATGATAGAATCATATACCAAATCTATTTGACTAGGCTGGCAGCCTTCACCCATCTCTACCAGTCTTCACATTTCTCCCCCGGGAGAACTCAAGCTAGTTTTTCAAGTGACCCTTTAGAAATGCCACTTGAAAGGCTTAGGTCTATCTGAATGTACCTTACCCCATTCCCTGTCTTGAGAGCCCATCTGCATTGGCATTGCTACTCCCACTGCGGTGCTGCACTGACATATCATATGCTTGCAACCCCAGGCTCCATCTTAGCAACTTGGCATTTTTCTGCTTGGCTCTGTTTAACCATGTTAGAGGGTTGTGATATGTCATAACAGTGAATTTTCTTCCATACAGATAAGGCTGAAGTTTTTGCAGTGCCCACACTATGGCTAGACATTCCTTTTCTACAGCTGCATAGCATTCCACCCTGGGTTGGAGCCTATGACTGAGATAAACCACTGGGTGCTCTTCCCCCTCTGAAGAAATGTGGCTAAATACAGCCCCCACCCCATGGTTCAAATCATCCACCTGCACAACAAATTATTTGCTGTAATCTGGACTGGCTAACACAGGGGGCCCTCACAAAACTTCTTTAAGCTTCTGGAATGCCTGCCTACATGCTGGGGTCCACACTACCTTATCTAACCTGTTCTTCCTTGTCAGGTCTTAGAGGGGAGCAGCTATGGTACTATAACTAGGGACAAACTTTCCGTAGTACCCTGCTGTCCCTAAAAATGCCCTCACCTGCTTTTTAGTAACAGGTGCAGACCATGCCTGAATGGCTTCCACTCTGGCAGGTTCTGGCCTTATCTTACCACTCCCCACTCTATGTCCAAAGACCTCCGCCATACCCACCTGACATTTGCTTGGCTTAATGGTCAACTCTGCCCTCTGTAGTCTGCCCACCACCTCCCTGACATGCTGAAGGTGCTCTGACCAAGAATGGCTGTAGATGGCAATATCATCCAGGTAAGCAAGGGCAAACCCTCCTACTCCTGCTAGGATATTATCTACCAGCCTCTGGAAAGTCGCTGGGGCATTCTTCATCCCAAAGGGCATCTTTGTGAGCTTATACAAGCCAAAATGAGTCACAAAGGCTGAATTCTGTCTAGCACTGGGAGTCAAGGGCACCTGCCAGTAACCCTTGGTAAGATCAATGGTTGTAAGATACTTAGCCCCACACAGCTGCTCTAGGGCCTCATCTGTCCTAGGCATGGGGTAAGCATCCGACTCTGTGTGACTATTTTATTTTCTGTAGTCCACACAGAACCTGGTGCTGCCATCCTTCTTTGGCACCAGCACCACTGGGGAGGCCCAGGGACTGTTGGACTCTTGAATCACCCCTAGTTCCAACATCTCCTGTACCTCCTCCCTCAGAGTCTGTTTGACTCTCTCAGGCACCCTATAAGGAGCCTGTGTAATAGGCCTTTGGAGTCCTGTATCCACCTGGTGCTGCACTAGGTGGGTGCACTCTTGTTTCCCAGTGAACATGTCCCCAAATTTCTGCATCACTGCTCGGATTTCTCGAACCTGGGTAGGAGATAGCTGCTGGGACATTGCTACCCCTTCCACTGAGGTGTCAGCCCAAGCCTCACTGAGGAGATCAGTCCCCAGATCTCCCTCAGACTCCTCCTGCAATCAGAACAAGGGCCTTCCTGTCATGGTAAAGTTTCATCATGTTAACATGGTACAATTTGTGCCCCTGCTGTCTGCCTAGCAGTTCCACCATGTCGTTAACATCACTTACCTTTCTTACCACCTTGTAGGGTCCCTCCCAAGATGCTTGCAGCTTGTTGTGTCTGACAGGAATGAGAACCATTACCTGCTGCCCCACAGCATACACTCTAGCTCAAGCATTCCTGTCATACCACACCTTTTTCTGTTGTTGGGCTTCTGCCAGGTTCTCCTGGGCCGAGCCTGTGAGTTCCCTGAGCCTTGTCCTGAGGTTTAGGACATATGCCATAACAGACTCCTTGTGAGACTTGCACTCACCTCCCTACTCATCTCAAATTAAATCTAGAGGTCCCCTCACCCTATGCCCATACAGCAACTCAAAGGGTGAAAAACCTGTGGATTCCTGGGGAACCTCTCTGTAAGCAAACAACAGATGGGGCAAATATTTGTCCCACTCCCTCCTAAACTGGTCTGTAAATGCCCGTAGCATGGACTTGATTGTAGAGTTTACCCTCTCAACAAGACCATTAGTCTGGGGATGACAGGGGGTGGTCTTCATGTGCTTCACCCCACAGGACTTCCACAGACAAGCCAGAAGGTCTGACATGAAACTGGCACGTCTGTCAGTCAGTATTTCATTTGGGAAACCTACCCTGCTAAAAATCTCTAACAAAGCATTTGCCACCTTCTCTGCCTCGATGGAGGACAAAGCCACTGCCTCAGGGTATCGTGTAGCATATTCCACTACCACTAGGATATACTTTTTCCCTGCGGAACTTGGCATACTCAGAGGACCCACAATATCCATAGCTACCCTCTGAAATGGCTCCTCAATCACAGGCACTGGCATCAAAGGAGCTCTCACCTTGTCACCTGCCTTGCCTACCTTTTGGCACTGCTCACAGGTCCTGCAGTGCCCTGTTACATCTCTGGAAATTACAGGCCAATAGAAGTTCTGCATAATATGCCTCTTTGTATGTTTTATGCCCATATGACCTGCAAAGGGAATATCATGAGCTATGGCTAGAAGCGCCAGATGGTAGGCTCTAGGCACTACCAACTGCTGTACTCTCTCACCTTCTAGCCCTCCCTCAGGGGTCCACTCTCTGTATAGTAACCCTTTGTCCCAGTATACAGATTTCTCCTTTCCTTGAGAATCAGGTGCCTCCCTAGCTACCTGCCTCAGGCCTTGCAATGTAGGGTCTAAGAGATGAGCCTGTCTCAGCTCTCTCCTTGTAACCCTTCTCAGCTCCTCTTCCACAGGAAGTCTGGCATCCTTTGACAGTGGTGCCTCACTGTCAGCCTGGGTACTCCTACTCACCTCTACCTTTGCAGCACTCTGTCCAAGGGACCATCAGTACACACAAGCAGCTGTGGCTCACATTCAGTCTCAATGCTACAGAGTAGCTCCCTTCCTGAAGTAACCACCTCACCAGTCCTGCCTGTAAGTATGCAGTCTGTCTGGGTCTCCCCCAGGCTATCAGACCCACATGCTTGTCTCCAAGCCTGACCGCGTGTAACTGCATAAGCACATGGTACAGCCACATCCAAATCCTTCCCTCTCAGGACATCTGCAGGATGGTATCTCGTACCCCTGTTGTCTCAAGACAACCTACTATTGGCATTTTGCCTTTCCCACTTACTGGCTCCCTCACCTTTGGTTCCCCACCTTGCCTCAGTGGACACCTATATGCAAACATTTCACCCTAGGTCCTGGAAGGGTACCTGGACTAGTGGCTTTCCCTGCTACTGGCAGATTATGTTGTGGTAGCCTGTGCTGCCCACCATGGGTTCCTATAGACCCATGAGCAGTACTGGGGTCCCCTTCCTGTGCAGGGCTGCCCTGCTTGCCAGGTATAGGTCTTCCTTCTTCCCCAACTTATCTGAAGTAGCACATTGTCTATCAGCCAACCAGATCCTCATTTCCTCAGGCAAAGTGCTAAGGGCTTGTTCCCTCACCAAAAGGTCTGCCAACCCTACAAAAGTGGTGACCTGAATTCCACTCGCCCACCTATGGAAATAAGTGCTCAATTCAGCAACATATTCACACACACTTTCATCTGCCTTGCTTCTATGCTCACAAAACTTTTTCCTATAGATTTCAGGTGTTATCTTAAACAGTTCTAAAATACATTTCTTAACAGCAGTATAATCAAACATGCAACGTCAGACATTTTAGATAATGCAGTTACAGCTTTACCATGGAGTAAGGAGGTCAAGAACCGTACCCAGTGCCCTTGGTAACGTCATACTGTTTACATACCCTCTCAACCATATGAATGAAACTATTAAACTTATCCCCCTCTTTAAACTGCAGAAGTAATTTACTGACCTTTTTGCTTCTGGGGTCCAGTTACTCCCTTCCCCATTAACCTTCATGACTCTGGCGAAGAGTTAGCATCTCCTTCTCATGCTGCCTCTGTCTTTCTTGTTCCTCAGCTTGCAGACATAACAGTTTCTCATTCTCCTCAGCCTGCAAATGTTGTGGCCTCTCATTTGCTTCTAATTCCACCTGCCTGGCTTCCAACTCAAGTTTCTTTAGCTCTAGCTGGATTTTTAAGTCCATGGCAGAAAGGTTGAGCTGTTCATTCTCTGAGGGAATTATATCTCCACTGCCAGTCTGATTGTCCTCTTGGTTTCTGTTTTCTGTTTTCTGATGCAACTGTAACCAAGGCTGCAGTCAGGTCTGCCTTAGTCAGGTTTCTGTGCACCAGTCTCCCAGCCAGGCACATCTCCACCAGCTGGCTCCTTGTCAGCTTTCCATACTCCTCTGCTAACATGCTGCCTGCTCACCCTGACTAACTAAGCTAACAAAAGAAATAAAACAATTGTGATCTGAACTCTGAGTATTCACTGAGTGGCTGATTTAGAGTATAAAACACCTTCAATGCTCACTGTACACAAGCTACAGGATTCACTCTACCCACACCACTACAAGCCAATTAGTATTTGCCAACTAATTAATATGTGATGTGGATATCCCACTGAAGCCAAACACAAATGTGAGGATATCCTAACCACTGCCACCAACTAATATGCGATGCCCGTGCCCTGGCCCAGCAATCAATGAGCCTCAATCTTCACCACTAACACCAGAGAGGGCATCTCATATATGAGGAAGGGATAACAAATACACACAGTAAAGTGCAATTTCCCTTAAGAGCACACAGAGATCACAGTCAGTCCGGCGCTGGTTGCTCCCTTGCTCCCCAGGTCCCAAATAAGACTCCCCACTGGCACAGCTATAGGGTCCAGATCTCAGCCTAGCTGAGCAAGCTAAAATCTCCAGCACCCGCTCTGTCCAACCAGTGCTTCATGTCCCTGCCCAAGTAGCTGACACACACTTTGAGATAAGAGTTTATACAGCCACACAGACACATCTGGGGAAGGCTGGCACAGGTTCTCCAGCTGTGCCCCTTTTACCCAGACTATATAGGAGTAATCACTTGCCACCACCAAGATAATATTATCAGCTACCCAAAGGCCCATAAAAGGGTGTCCAATTATTACTGTGCAATATTATTATCCAATTGGTAGATGTGACTAAACAGTCTCAAGGCTTGTTAGAGTGACATGGTCAGTAAACTCTATAAATATGCAATGTACTCTAGAGCTTAAATTAGCTCTACACAAAACCAGCCACAGTTAAAAGGTTTTAAAATATTTAATAATAAATAATTAAAACCACAAGACAATACTTTCTACTACACAGAGCTAGTCAAGAGTTCAGAGATCACACAGAAATACTTAAAATAAATCAGTAGTGCAGTTCTGATATCACAGAAAAACACTTAGTCTAAACTTTCTAATTCCTAGCTATTGCAGCAAGAAAACACACTTCTAAAATAACTTACTTACATAGAGCAACAGGCAGTGCTGTGAGTTGGATAGTCAGACAAAAATGCTTCATAATCTCTGGTTCTCACTGTTTAAATTGAAACTGCAGTTTTGATAAAACATTACATCATCTTTTACACTTTCCTGGTGTTCCCAGGCTGACAGAAACTGCATTTACATTCTTTTACATTTAAAGCAATAAAGGACATTCCACATGTAAATTCTGGTCATTAACTTTAGCCTTAAAACAATAGGCAGGATGCTTACTCCATACTCATCGACTCCAAATTCTAACTTCAAAGGAACAGACATAAAGTAATTTTAATTTCAAAGGACCAACAAGAAATGCTTGACCTAGCTTTCTTTACAGCAGAGGGCAATGTTGCCACATTGTTTTAAGTTCAACATTTCACAGTATTTACAAATGATAGAATTATGTGCCAAATATATTTGACTAGGCTGGCAGCCTTCTCCCATCTCTACCAGTCTTCAGACTTATCATACATCACTCAATCTTGTGCACATTTCTTCCATTATGTGCTCCACATCTAACCATTCAAATTACCCCACTTCACCACTGATCACTTCCACTATATACAAAGACTCACTCATTCTTTGCTTCAAGTCAAATTACTATACCCTCATACCTGCCACTCCAAAATAAAAATAACTGCTGCAGTTAAAACAAAACAAGCTTACCAAACATATCCATTTTCTGTATCTTACCAGTCTCTAGGGATATTCATCCCAACCCTGGTACCTCCTCCATCCTGAGTCCCCAGTAGCCTGCAAAACTCATCCAAGCCAACATCCCCAACTCAGCCCACTCATCTCCTTCAGAAACAAGTACCATGCAACCATCAGCAAAACCATCAAAACCCAACCTGCCTATCTCAAACTTAACCCAAACCAGCTTAAATTCATTTCCTTAGATACCCACAGAATTTATAACAAAATGTTAGAATGCCATGCTTGGATCTCCCATACCTGAGACATGGTTAAAACCCTATATATTTGACTTTGAAATATCACTCCCTGATTATAATATCATCAGGGCTGACAGAGCTCAAAAAAGAGTGGTGGACTATCTTTAGTATTCCCTGACTATCTTGAAATCCTACCCTCCAGTAAACTTATTCCCAAATTATATAACACTGAGCTCATCTCCCATCTTAAACTAAATAACTTTAAGCAACTATGTATTATAGTTTTCTATATTCCCCAGGTAGTAATGTTACAACCTTAGAAGTCATCCTAAACTGGATCTCACATACAATTTCTAATAAAAAGATAATTCTAGGTGACGTTAATATTGATTGGCAGATTATCTCCACAAAATATTCATCATCTAGCCTAAATCTATTTGGATTGACTCAGCTCATTTCCTCTTCCACACGTTATAACTATCCCAAAAACTGTGGTTCTTTTCTTGACTGGATGTTGGTGTCATCAGGCCACTAATAACACTCCCTTTAGTATGTTCCTTTCCAAACATCTGCAGCAATTGGAGAGACCACAACGGTTCCTTACAAAGAAAATTCATGGTCTTCAAGATCTGTCTTATGCAGACAGACTGAAATCATTGTCACTTTACTCTGTGTCATGCAGACTTCTCAGAAGTCACCTGTGCTTTGCATATAGAGCAATCTCTGAACCAGCTTTAATGGAAATGTTGCACATTCACAAGTCAAATGGCACATGGGTCACTCACTCAAATGACCTTAACCTGGTACTTGACATCAACAGAACTAGCTGGAGAGACAGATTTGTCTCTCAGAAGTTGCCCCACCTTTGCAACAAGCTTTCTATTCAAGTTAAACAAAGCCCATCATTGGCCCTATTTAAGTGTAATTTGGACAATTGGATGGGTAACCGAAAATTCATCCTGGGTTTCCACCTGTGTCCCTGTTGGACAGGGGCAATAGGTGATGATTTTAGTGTCTGCTTGAACCAGACTCCATTGGGAACATGGGTTGAACTTGGCTAGGCTTGTAAGGGCCCTGGTGCCGTTAGCCTAGTAACCTCCTATGATCCTATGAACCTTCTATGATTCCACTAAGTATGTCACCAGTTGTACCCTGTTTGAGTGATCACCTCTGTATATATGCAAACTCAGTACCCATAGTGTCAAACAACACTCAAGTAGAACTTCCCATAACCTCACTAATTTTAACACTAATACATAATTCTAAGTTCATTTAACTGGTCTATCCTGAAAAATATTCCACTCGATAAACTGTGCATAAATTTTACTCACTTTTCCTGGAAATCCTCCATAGTCTGGCTCCAACTAGAACAAAAAGACTAAAGAATGGCCTTACTCCTTGGTTATCCATTCAAAGCAGGCACCTAATGTATTAAAGGGATAGGGCTGGGAAAGAATGGTTAAAATACAGCTCTCCCAAAAACCTACACCACTTCAAAGAAGTACATAATCATAGTAAAAAGCAGATTATCACAGACAAGAAAATCTACTTCAGTAACCCATTCATTCATTCATTCATTCAGTCTTCCAACCCTAAAAAACTCTGGTCTTCTGTTAATAATATACTCCACCCTGGAACACCCATCAGTCCTGATCCTGCCACAAATAGCACTCCCTCCGAAATAGCTTCTAAATTTAACACACATTTATAGAAAGCATTAAAGCCCTTTCTAAAGATTTTTCTGCCAACAAGTCTAACATGGCATCTCCTCAGACAGCAAACGTCTCCAATTTCACCCTAAAACCCATCCCAACCTCCTACATCGCTACTTCTTAAACGGAAACCCTGTTCTCCTTCAATAGATCATCTCTCCACAGAATACCTCAAGCTGTCTGCCAGTTCCACAGTATATCCTGTCTTTCTTCTAATTGACAGATCTATAAAGGAATCACGTTTCTTCTGTATAGAAAAAAATTCTTCATCATCCCCCGTCATAAAGGAGGACCCTCATCTAATATAACCAATTTCAGACCTATCACCATATTATCCCCTTTGTCAGAAATTCTGAAGAAGTGCATTCACAAGCAAATTCTTCAATATATTCTTCAGGAAAAGCTCCTGACCCTGACAATGCATAGTTTTAGGCCCGCCCATAGCACTACCAGAGCCTAATTAACTTTCACAGATACTATTAACAAAGCCAGTAATGAAGCCAAACTTATTTCCTCGGTATTCCTCTAAAGCTTTTCATCTAGTTTCTCACCAAAAACTGTTCTACCAACTATCTTCCCTCAGGCTGTCACAAACCACACTATTATGGTTTAACGAGTACTTAACCAATAGATACCAGTCTGTTAAATGTCGCTCCATTTTTCCTCCTTTCCTTCCTGTCAATACTGGTGTGCCACAGGGCTCCATTCTCAGCCATCTACTCTTTAATATAGTCACTAACAATTTACATAAATTGTCTCAGTTAGCTTCCCTCATACAATATGCTAATGATTCTACCCTAATATGCATTTTCAACAACCTAACACATTTTCAGAGAATTATTCAAGAAGCCTTTAACTCTGTTGAATGTTAGCTACAGGATAATCACCTACTATTAGGTTCATAGGTTGGTACTAGGCTATCTGCCCGAAGGTATTTATAAGCCTAGCCAGAATGTGTTGGCTTTCGCCGCCCCCATAGATTAGTTCCCTGTACCTCTGTCCAGCAGAGCCACTGAAGTAATCCCCGAGGTAAACTTTCTGATTCCCATCCACTCGTCAAGGTTTCTTTTGAAGAGTGTTAGCGAGGAGCTCTGCCTAATGTAGATTTGGATCTTGTTCCAAAGCATGGGAAGTCTCTGGGACGAGGGGATAAGGTTTTCTTTAGGTGGAGCATGTCCATCAATTCTGGGTTGGACATGGCCTTGTATGTCAGGCAGAGATCACCTCTGAGTAGGTGGTATGCAATGGAGTACAACTGGAGTTTCTTCAGTCAAGCTGCATAGGGCATCTGTTTGAGGCCAGTGATCCTCTTGGTGAGGTACTTCTGTGGTCTTTCCAACTGTTGCAGGTGTTTTGTAAGGTACATCCCAAATGGGGTGTTGTACTCTATGATGGGTCTGATGAGTAGAGGGGCACAATGACCTCTTTTGATCTGGATGCAAACCCTTTTGTGATTCGGTGGTTCATGTAGAAGCATTTTCTAACCACTTTGACAATATGATTATCAAAGGTGAGATTACTATCTACCTGGGTCCCCAGATCACTTATTACATCTTCCGTATTTAGGGGACTACCACCTTTGTGGTAGCTTGTGGGTACTTTGTTTTTTCCAAAGGGGATGACTATGCACTTTTTGGCATTTAGCTTGAGGCCATGATTTTGACACCAGGTATCCATCTCAGTGAGACCCTTTTGGAGGATGTCTGTGTCAGCCGGAGAGTCAGTTATAGCCCCTAGTTTGCAGTCGTCTGCAAACTTGGTCAGCCATAGTCCTCCTGTGCTTGCCTGTACCTCTGAGAAGTATATGCTGAACAGGAGGGGTCCTAGGACTGAGCCCTGGGGAATGCCACTTGTAACCAGTTTAGAGTCGGACCTAGCTCTCACAACTCTCACCATGTGGGTTCTGTCCGTGAGCCAGTTGGCAACCCATCTTGTGACATAGGGGTTTATGTTCAAGCTTGTGAGCTTGTCTATAATACCAGAATGGGGAATGGTGTAGACGGCCTCAGCAAGGTCTAGGTAGGCTGTGTGTATCACCTTTCCCTCGTCTATAGCCTTGGTAACTGTCTCAAAGAAGTCCACCAGGTTTAGGAGGAATGATCTGCCCTTAACAAAGCCAAACTGGGTAGGGTCCAGTGTTTGGAGGTTCCCAATGACTCTGTTAATGAGTTCCATGATGATATGCTCCATAACCTTGCAGACCAAGCTAGTCAGGCTTATAGGGCGATAGTTCCTAGGGTCTGTTGTGGCTCCACCTTTGTGGAGCGGAATAACTGTTGCTGTGCGCCACTCTATGGGTATGTATAAAATACCCAAAAACTAAATTACTTGTCTTTTTTCCAAAATCCCATTTCCATGAAAAAAACTTTAAAATTTCTTCCTGAAGTAATTCCATGATTGAAGTTTCCCCACATACAAAAGTACTTAATATGACAAACGATGACAATCTTAACCATCAAGAAAACCTATCAAAAACTAGGCACCCTACATAGAGTAAAGAAATTCCTTACAGATTCTGTCAAGGTAACTCTAGCTACCACTTATCTCTTACCCTCTCTCTGACAGGGAGCCCCTGTCATCATCAATCTACAAGCCTCACTAGTTCTAAACCTGAAAAGTGCTATAACAAAGTTGTCAGATTCGCTTGCAACAAACCTTACCCGACCCACCACTGTTTACAATTAAAACACTTAGTTATCTTATAACTAGCTCACCTGATCCCATGAAATCATCCATTACCCATCTGACTGCCCAGCAATTAGACCTCTACTTCAATACTATCTTCCAAATCATTCACTTTGGTCAAATAATAAACAACTGCTTACCATCTACAAACCACAAAGAGCTTCTGTGACCAGTCTGTATTCCACTAGTGCAGTAGAACTTGGAATAAAATTCCTATATCAAATAGGTTTATCACATACCTTCATCATTTCAAACCATTATTTAAAGACTTCCTCTCTGCCTCCTGTCTTCCTCCCTGCTCCTCATCTGGGACATAACTCTCTACAACCCTTCATCACCTTTTTTATATCTCTCTTTAGAGCACTAAATTACTTAACTTGCTTATCCCCTTCTAATAACTCCTTTCACTGTACTTCTTAAACTACTTTAGACAATGGGCAGACTGTACGTCAGTACACTGATTGGAGAATGAGCATTTTTCACAGGGTATTAATGTACAAGTAATGCCCACTGAAAAACTTGTCTGCTGCTTCATGGCAGCATATCAAGCCGCCATGGAGCTCAGACTGAGAAAACAGAATGGCCGCCATTATTTTACACTCACTAAGCAGCGCTTTTACTGATTACAGAGTGCAAAATAAAAACAAAATTTTAAAAATTAAAATAAAGCATGTGTGAGAGTGTATGCATGTATGTGAGTAAGAGAGACAGAAAGAGAGAGAGAGAGCAATCGATCGAACAAAACAGAAAAGTGTGTGTTTGTTTCTGTCTGCATGTGTGCGTGAATGCATGCATGAATGCAGAGAGACTGTGTGTGTGTGTCTGCTTTCATGCATGCATTCACGCATTCATGAAAGCAGAGAGACTGTGTGTGTGTGTGTGTGTGTGTGTGTGTGTGTGTGTGTGTATGATTTTGTGTGAGTGTGTGTATGAAAGCAGAAGAGTCTGTGTGTGTATATAAATGTGTGTGAAAGCAAAAGAGACTGTGTATGTGTGTATTAGAGAGAATGGGCTGTATGTAAAATTGTTGTTTCACTTGCTTATTATTTTTTATATACGTTTGATGTAAAATGCTTCCTCCAACACTATTAACATATACTACAGCAAGTTTGAAACAGGAGGAGGAACTATTTTACATGAAAAATACATAAAAATAATATAGTACTTAAAAAAAAGTAAATAAGCAAGTAAAACACAATTTCACAGAGAGCCCATTCTCTAAGCACAATAATGCCCTCCCTAGGTGGGAGTTAATTACACATTAACACACACACTGGAGGGCATTATTGCTTGCATACCTACTTCTTACTGGCACAACCAAATTGCTATTCCATCACTATTTCTCTGGTAACAGTCAAACAGGAGTTAACACATCACCAGATTGTCTTAATATCATATTATGGTAATAACCTAGCTCGGCCTTTATCCCTAATAGTGAACATTTTTTGTGAATCACTCACAGGCATGATAACAGAGTACATCACAGTATGGGTGAACTACTTATTAAGGTTTTCAAGTCTGCTTTGTTGTGCTGAGATGAGCTTCAGACATCGTCAAGGATGAATTTGGCACCAGGGAGCTAAGTCCACCACAGTGTAATGTGTGTTTCTGTGAGCATTTCAAAGAATAGAGTCTTTTGTATGCTGACATTAAGGGTGGTGAGTTACATCTAGGAGTCATGATTATAAATGGCAGTATACTAAATGTAGTAAAGACAGTGCTTGTGTGCTTATGCCAAATGTCCCTAGGATTCAGGAAAATGCTCACCACTCCTGCTAATTGTCCAGTGTGGGTTGATTAATTAGTGTGACAGACAGAAAATACAATTCCAAAACAGACATGGCTACAGTGAGAAAGTGCTCATTATCTGTTTATCAGCATGTCTCAGAATTGCCCATAAACACTGTCAAGCCTGACAATGTTAATGTTTTCCCTGGTGGCCCATGTATCACAGTTGAAAAGGCATCCCCTACATTTACCCCCCCCCCCGCACACACACACAGACATACAAATTCCCAGACATTTCCACACCTTCCATATCTACTCATCAAGAAACAAGTACCCCAAAAGTCAGTTACACTCACAGAAGTACTTAACCATTCACCCACACTCATGCTCCAACATTTGCACAGACATCCAGATTCTTAATTCCCTACCTTCATGTTTTGTGCAAGCACCCAGGTTAACTCAAGAACAATCACACACAAGTGTGGCTCACGCACACATGCACAGACACAGACACATACACGCACACACACACACACACACACACACACACACACACACACACACACACACACACACACACACACACACACACACACACACACACACACATTTATTTATTTTATTTATTTTATTGCAGTTGGTTTACCAGGATAGTCCATTGGGCCTTGAAGAACCCATTTTCAATGGAGTCCTAAACAGAAAATAGATATACATTAACATTTGATAGTAATTTCTAGATACATTGAACTAGCAAAACATAATGACATCATAATTTAAACAGTAAAAGTATTGGTACAAGCAATTGAAGGAACAGAATACAAAAACATAAATGCAGAATTAATGAACACACATTGAAGGTGAATAAGGTAGATTATGGTATTTAAGGGCATTTAGCAGAGTTGGTTATGAGGGTGGGAGCAAGAGCATTCCCATTGAGATGCTAGATGTAAGAAAAGTGACTTCTTGAAGGTAGAGTGGTTAGAGGTAATGCGGATGTTAGGTGGTAGAGAGTTCCAGAGGCAGGCTGAAGGAAAGGAGGTTCTTGCCTGGGGATGAGTGGGTTTGTGCACTTCTAGTAAATTTTGATTATTAGACCTTAGCACTCTATTTGGTAGGTGCATTTTAAGGGCAGAAGCAGGGGAGAGGACACTTGGAGGGGTTTAGGATTAGCTTATGGGCTAAAGTTAGTTGAGTGTAAGTAAGATAGTTGGGAAGTTATAACCATTTTAGTTTATGGAGGGAGAGACAATGGTGAGTGGAAGACCTGTGAGTGGTGGCGATTTAGCAATTTTATTATAGCATGAAGTGAGCTGTTTTTAATGAGGACTGAAGATTAGTAAGTAGTGGAGCACCATATAGAAGGGGATGAGAAAGGAAGTAGCTAGAGTGGTTCTAGTGGTGGATGTAAGGTAGTCCTTTTGTCTGTACAGCATGCCAATTTTTGATGTGTTTTGATGTTTTTTGTAGGTGGGAATTGAATTTTAGTTGGTTGTCGATCTGAATAGTTTGGTGTCTGATACTATTCGAGAGAAAGTTATTTTGACTGGTAATTAAGAATGAGTTCATGTTGGGGAGTGAGTTTGGAGGTAAATAACATTAATTTTGTTTTGGTGGCATTAAGAGCTAGATGATTGCTAAGCATCCATTGCTCTGTGGAAAAAAAAAGTGCTAAGCATCCATTGCTGTGTGATGCCTTGAGTAAGTTTTTGTAGAGTGGGGATAGAAGAGGCAGAGCAGATGATAGTAGAATCATCAGCATATTGGATGATGCTGGAGAAAGGGATAGTGGTTAGAAAGGAGGAAGTTGCTTTTTTCACTTTTACAGCTTGATTTCTGTTGGAAAGATAGCTAGTTAACTAGTTCAAAGAGGAGGAGGCTAGGTAGAGTTTGGAGAGTTTAGTTAAGAGCAGGGTGTGTGAGATAGTATGAAGCTTTAGAAAGATCAAGGAGTATGGTGGAAACGATTTGTCCTGAGTCACGGGCTTTATTGATGATTTCAAGGAAGGAGAGAAGGGCAGTCATGGTGCTGTGATTAGGTCTGAAACCGTGTTGTGTGGGGGTGATAAGATTGTTGTCTAGGAGATGAGGGAGGAGTTGGAGTTGTACACATTTTTCAAGGATTTTTGCAATGGGGGACAGGATGGCTATGAGATGGAAATTAGTAATGCTGTTATTGTTACCACCTTTGTGTAGTGGTATGATATATGCTTGTTTCCAGATTTGGGGAACTGAGCCTTCTTGAAGGGAGCAGTTAATTAAGATGCTGATGGGGCAGGCAAGACTTTCTGCAGCGATGCTAAGAAAGTAAGAAGGGATATTATCAGGAGCATTGGTACATGGTTTCAATTTCTGAAGGAGTTTCTTAATGGTAGCAGTAGGAATGGGATTTAAAGTGAAGAGAGTGCAGTTATGGGGTGTTGAATGTTGGGGTGGTATAGATGAGGATGGAATTGGTATAGTGGGATTAGTGGGTGTAGAGTAGGGTGTGGATGAAGAGATACTGGGGGTGGGTGTAGGGTGTTAGATGAAGGGAAGAAATAGAAAGAGGAGGTTAGTTTGGAAATAGAGTCAATAAAGAAGGAATTGAATTGGGTAGCTAAATCTAGTCCTGGAGCATTAGGATCTGGGTTTGGAGTATCTGGTTTACTGGGGTAGAGGAGAGTGGAGATTTCTTTCCAGAATTTTTGAGGGTTGTTTTTGTTTTGGTTTTGGAGAGTAGAGTAGTAATTTTGTCTATCAGAGGAGATGTGGTTGCCTTATGTTTTTGGTAGCGTGCCCATGCTTTGTCTCTTTGTCTCATGGTAGAAAGAGTAGTTTTAGATAGCCAAGGGGCTGTTTTAGTTTTATTCTTTTAGTAGAATCAAGTACTTTTAAGAATGTTGAGTTAAAATATGAGACAGCATTGTCTAGAGGTAGAGTTTTAGACAGGTCCAATTTACTGCTTTTAGAGAGTTTGAAAAGGTTGTTGGGTTGAACGATAGTAATGATGTTGTGGGTCTGTTGAAGGATACTGTTGGTGAAATAGTGGGGATGAGAGACTAGAATCCAGTCCAATATGCTCCCATTTGATGGCAGGGTGAGTGGGCAAGTTGACTAGTTGAGAGAAATTGTAGAGGTTGATATTGGTGATGTTTGCAGGAGCCTGGATAAGGGCCCAGTTAATGTTTACATCACCAAGGATTATGGTTTCATTACTAATGTTACTGGAAAGCCAACAGAGTATAAGTTCAAGTGTAGAGATATTATCCTGGTGGGATATAGAGGAAGCTATATATATGTGCTTGTGATTATTGATCTGTAATAGAGTAAGGAGAAGTTCAGCGTTGTTAAATGGTGGGATAGGTTTGTTGTAGGGTGTAACTACTAGGGAGGAGGAATATATGAGAGCTACAGAGTCCTTAATATGAGGCTTTAGCCAGGTTTCAGAGATAGTCAAGATGTCAGGTTTATTGTGTATTAGCCAAGCATGAAGGTTTGGGACTTTGTTAACGATACTTTGTGGATTTAAGGAAGTGAATAATAAGGATTTAGTAGTGGTGGATATAGTGGCAGGGCCTGGGTTGGGATGGATGTCACCTGATAAGAGAGTACCAATTAGGTGGGGTATATAATAGTTTAGGTGGATAGATAGCAAGGTTGTGAGATTGGGTTTATTGGTAGTTATGGGAATGGATATTGTGTGATGGGAGATAAGTCTATATCGATAAAGAAGGAGGTTGTCTGAGGGGTATAAATAGGAAATAAGTGAGTATGGTTGTAATTGAGGTGAGTTGTGGTGGTTAGTATGTGAAAGGATTTGAAGGTGAAGGAGGTTTTACAGAGCATGATATGGAAGAGTAACAGTAGAGCAGTAATGGAAATGGTATAGTATGTTATATAGGAGATAGTTATGTGAGAAAGTGAAAGTTATTTTAGAAATAGGGAGAGTAGTATTAGATATAGAGGGGTGTGGTCTAGAGGAGAGACTGGAGTATGGTTTGTTAGTAGGTTGAAGTGGGGGGTGGAGTGACAGTTGGTTTTAAAAGGGAAGGTATGGTAGGAGGAGTGATCACTGATTGGAGTAGAATGGAAGTGGGAGTGGTGTTGGAGGGATAAATGTAGATGTGCTAGACAATCAGTTGAATGTAGTTTGCAGTGGGGTGAGTATGCAGAAGGACCTAGATACTTGTGAAGAGTTGATTATGAGAGAATGGGAGCAGGAGTGAAAAAAGGAAATATTAGAGGTGTAGAGAGACTAAGAGTATAGGAGAGATAGGGTGGCAAGAAGAACTGTTATAGCTCAGTGAGAATAAAAAGGTGAGTAAAATAAGTCTATTCAGTCAAGGGAGGATGCCACCTAGTGGACAAAAGCAGAATGCACCTTAATCCACAAGGAATTTCCTGGGACAATTTGGGCTGAAAGAAGAAGGGAGGTAGAGTGAGCGAAAGAATAGAGAAGCTGGGATACAGGGGGTTAGGCTGCTGGCTATCCTGGCAGGGGGTGCAAATACAGGAACACACCAATACAGGAACACATTCCAGGCATACTTCTTAGAGCAAGAAATCTGAACAAAGACTAAAATAATGGGGGGACAAAGGCCCCACAATAGTGACAGAATTTTAAATATTGCTCTTCTCAACTTAGAAAGTTGCTAGAATAGCAGCTTTTGTATTAGCATGCATTTTCTCAAGGATGTGAAATCTGAAACTCAAATGTCTGCCACAATTCAGTGACTTCAATCCTCAGCAATTTGCCAGAAATCGACAAATGTTTTGAGAAACAGATCAAAAATTTGAGGAAAAATCTGGATATTCTGCAAAAATCTGGCCATTTGAGAGTTATGAATCCAGGGCCCATCTTACTTACTCACCATCCAGACACAACATGATGTCAGAAGTAAAGAAATACTTGCTGATATGGAGAATTATATCTTAAGAAGTGAAAGTATATATT
The DNA here is from genome assembly GCF_019279795.1 of Protopterus annectens. NCBI lineage: Eukaryota > Metazoa > Chordata > Ceratodontiformes > Protopteridae > Protopterus > Protopterus annectens. The sequence continues at coordinate 1,435,443,338 of NC_056729.1, read as the reverse complement.
TACTTTCAATAGTTAACATGTTTGGAAGTTCAGAAATATACTTCTCTTGTTTCATAAAAAAATAACACTTTTATTTTACAAACAATGCATTAATGAATTACAAGCTCTATACAAGATTAGTATGGAAACATTGAAAACAGAAGTAGTAAAAACAAATAAATAAACATTGCGAGTTGAATAATACATGCCAGGGCCTTCACAGTGACAATATGACTTCCAAGAATTAAATATTTCATTATCAGCTATATATATATATATATATATATATATATATATATATATTTAGATGAACAAAATGTTTTAGTTTCCACCATCTGTCTGAGGCCAGGATCTCTGAAAAACTACTAATATATTTGTTATTCACTTTTGAACAGAACTGGTGTAACTTTTATATACAGACCTTTTAATGCTTATCATAACATTTACTAAATTATTTCCAAGCATTTCTTGAAAATTTCCTAGAGTAGTTTTCCAGTATTTAGATATAATATGAAGGAGAGCAACTTATGTTATTGTTTACAGTTCTTTCTTTCTTTCTTTCTTACTCATCCCTGCTTTTATCATAACCCTGAGGCCACAGTGTAACCCATATTTTAGCATTCGTGGGGAATACTTTTCCTGAAAACTTGCCCTAACAGTCCCATTAGTGTAATTCACCATCCAGCTATCTTAGGGCATATCCAAATGGCATGGAATGCTGAAGTCCAGCAAGTCATCAAAAGAAAGTTTGAGCATAGGAAAAGGTGGGTGATAGAAAAGATGGACCAGGCTAGGAAGGAATACTGGTTGGTTAACAAAGAAGCCAAGAAAGGAGTTGCTATAACAAAGAACAGGTCATTGGATGCACTCTACCAGCTTCTGGAAACTGACTCAGTAGGTGAAATTATATTAGATTCCAAGACAAAGACAGAAAGATAAAGAAGATAGTCAGACAACCTTCATAAGAGATGTCAATAAAAAAACCTGCTAACCAGTCCACAGGAAATCAAAGGCAGATGGAAGAAGTACTTTTGGCAGCTTCTGAATGAAGAAAATCCCACAGAAGTTGTACTGCCCTAGATACAGCCTATGATGAGAGAAAAAGAGGAACTCACCCTAGAAGTAAGAATAACACTAAGGAAATTGAATCCAGGGAAAGCAGCAGGCTCAGAAGAGGTCACAGCAGATATGATAAAGAAGCTGGGTGATACAGGGGATACATGGCTCTTGAGAGTACTCATAGCAGTGTGGAGAAAAAGCATATCCCGGATTAGTGGAGAATAAACATACACCTGCCAGTGTACAAGAACAAAGGTGACATCCACAACTGTGGGCATTACAGAGGTATCAAACTCCTGTTACATTGCATTAAAGTTCTGGAGAGGTGATTAAGAAACAGATACACAGAGTAGTAGAAAGTAAGATGGGAGATGAGCAGTCCTGATGTAGATCCGAATGCAACACAACTGACAGAATGTTTGCAGTGAGACAGGTAGTTGAGAAGAAGCTAGAGATGAGGAAAGAGTCCAACTGGGCATTCCGAGACTTGGAGAAAGCATATGACAACTTCCCAAGAAAGCTAATTTTGGCAGTGCTGTTGTGGTTGGAAGTCCCAGAAACATTAGTAGAATTAGTGCAGGCTATGTATAAGGACCCAATCGCCTAAGTATGAACAGTGTTTGGTCTTACAGAGGTGTTCTCAGTGGGAGTGTGTGTTCACCAGAGTTCAGCTGTGAGCCCACTGCTGTTCATACTGGTGATGGACTACATTATCAAACAGGATGGAGGGGACAGATCAACAAAGTTGCTGTATGCAGACAATGTGGCATTACAGGCAGACTCTGAGCAAGAACTTCAACATAGGACAGGGGAATGGAATGCAAAACTGAAGGCACATGAGATGAAATGAAGTGCATATAACACAGTGGTAATGGCAGTAAATTGGAGAAATCAGAAGCTGAAAATTGAGATAGAAGGGAAGATAGTGGAACAGGTTAATAGCTTCAAGTATCTGCGTGGGGTTATTTAGGAACGAAATGTGAATGAAGAGGCCAAAGCTAGAATCAGAGGGGCTGCAGCCAACTGGCATAAAGTGTCAGGTGCAGTGTATGACAGAAGAATGCCAAAGAAGCTGAAAAGTAAAGTGTACAAAACAGTGGTGTGATCAGTACTACAGTGGTGTGATCAGTACTACTGAATGGTATAGAAACCTTGGCAGTAAAGACAGAGCAGACGAGGAAGCTAGAGGTGATGGAGATGAAGTGGCTGAGAAGGGTAGTAGGATGCACACTGTGGGACAGACGCATAAATGAGGACATAAGAGCAGACGTTAAAGTAGCTGCAGTTGCAGAAAAGATTAAAGAGAACAAGATTATGATGGTTCAGGCACATGTGCAGAAAATCAACAGACAATCTGGTGAGGGAGATTTGCATTTCCTCCTGAAACACTCTGTCATCACTCACTAATCTAGATAATCTAACCATCTGCCCTTTCACTAAGTTCTTTTTTTGGAAATAGGGATGGCAGCTCTCATAGTGTAGGAATGAGTTTGAGTAAGTCTAACTTCCAAATTTCAAATATGCTAACAGTGTATATTATATACGTTTTTAATACATAGGTATTTGATTTTTAAACATTGTATTGACTGAAATATATATTCAAAATTGTATGTACATACTATTAGTCAGACAACAAGCATTGTTTAATGAGGATGGTTAACATATGTTATGGTAGTTGTGGTTATAAGTTTGTACGAGTTTTTTTGACACAGCAACTTCATCTCTGTTTACGTTTGGCACTTGTAATTAATATATAAGATTGGTTGAAGTCATTCATTGGTTTTAATATTAGGGCGTTGTGTTCTTAGTATATTTAAGGATGTATGTTTTAATGAAATTATACTCTGATGATGCCCAGAATGGTTATGGGTGAAAGCGCTTAGTATTTTTATTCATTTGTATGTTTTCTACCAGTTTTAATATACGGGACCTTACACAACACTGGTTTGCTTTCTTATTTTACCAGTAACTGTCTTTAAGTGTTACCATGTGGTATAGCCTAATCTCATTCATACTGCCATATGGCTACAGTGGAGTGTGATAGCCATGGGTCTGTCACTATTTCTGATGAATCTCTCACTATCTTCAGAAGACTCTCCCTTACCACAATTCCCACACCATTTTAAGCCATCCACCTGAGTAGTTGACTCTGGATTCCAAGCCAAGTGGCTTTGCAGCACTGCCCTTACCCCATGCCTCCTGGATATACAGGAAGTCCAGTCTACTCATTATCATGAGGTTATCTACTTCCAAGCTGCACCTTGTCAGTGAACCTATGCTCAGTGAAGCAAGCTGTATCTCCTTATTGGCAGGTTTATTGGTTTTATATCCAGCTTTTGCTCATCAGAGTTATCCCAGATATCTCAGTCTGGGCAATCAGACACTGGGTAGACTGTAACCTATTGACCCAGGGCCCCTAAGTTTTATTGTAATCACCCACTATCCAATAGAGGCACATAGATCCCTCTAACCATTAGCATGGTTCTTTGGCATAGGCAGGAGTAAGCTCAGTCATCTGGCCACTTATCACTAGTAAATAACTACTATCATTTTTGGCAACATTAGCCAATGTGACCATATCACCTACAGCCAATTATTACACCACTGAGTGGCTAACCCTAACATGTCACTCAGTCTTTGATACATTTAGAAGATACTCACATCACAGATGATGCCTACAGTTGTTGGTGTATACTACTTTTCCCAAATGCAAAACTATTATTTTATTGTAACTAGACCATGGCATGTTTTGTATCATGTTAAGCTTAATTTTGTACAACTAGTGCAATGGAATGAATGCTGCATTATGGACTATATAGTGATATCTCTGTATCAGTATATATATTTATGTTAAAATAAGAGGATGCAGAGTGTGAACTGCATGTCATTTGGTGCAGTCACTTTCTACAGAATTTAGACTAAGAGTCTAAATAAAGACTTCATGGAGGTTAGGCAACATCTTTAGTGCCTCTCTTTTATTTAGTTACCATCCAGACACCTAGGGATTACTGGAAGTCTGTGTGTTATATTGGTGAAATGAATTGCTTGTATTCAAGTTGGTATATAATTTTTTAGTGTTTGAGTGCAGTGGTACCCATCATCATAATTTTTAATGTAATGCAAGTGAGATATAACAGTTTAAATTCAAATTCAGCTCCATTGGGAAACCTTGTGTTACTTTGAGCAGTTGGTCATCTCCTGCCATTGCTCTGATAATGTTTGTGTTAATTGGTGTATTTTATATAGTTGAATTTAGGTAAACAATTCAAGTTTAATTCTACTAGTAGAGTGTAGAGTCATTTTAATGACAAAATTTGAGAAATATGGATTAAGAAGTGGTAAATGAAGAGATAGATGAAGAAACAATAGATGAAGAGACAGATGAAGTGATAATTGTAGAGGAGATGGGTAAAGAAACAATAATTGAAGGTGGTATGGAGAATACAGTTGTTTGTGAGGCTGCAGCCCAGTGCCATCGAGAAACAGTTAAAAGAAAAAAATGTAAGGATTTGGTTGTCAAATGTTGGCACAGCTGTAGATGTATTTATAGATGAATTATGACAACTTCCCATGTAACTAGGGGGATATGAGAATGAAAATTGTGAATTTTTGTAAGGATCATATGGTATTATTTTGCCATTACAACAGTGGTGCTGCTAAATGTGGAATAAATCAGTTGAGAATTATGATGAAATGGTTTATATGAGGAGCAGTTGGTTACTTTGGATGGTAAGACTCAAAGAAAAAAAACAAGCCTGAGTGGAATATTTTAGGAGATCAAGATTCAGACTGTTTACTGTTTCTCAAAGCAACATAATGCTTTGGACTGGGCTATTTAAGATATTTATTTATTTTATTTATTTTACATTTGTTTACCAGGATAGTCCAACTGGGTTGGTAGCCCATTTTCAGTGGAGGCCTGGGGAGAAAAGCTCCACAATAATTATAAACAGTAAATTAAAGTACAAAAAAGTGAATACATTGAGAGTCAGTTAAAAAAAGTACAGCAACACACATTTTTACATGAAGTAAGAAGTATCTTTGGAAAATGAGAAAGTTTATCATTTGCCATTGACTGTTGGTGCATGGACTATTAAGAAGCCTAACATTATTTTGGTGCAGTTTGTTATATGGCATGACAATGAACAGATTTTTGCTCAGATTTGGAAACTTATGAAAAAGTACACATGGGCGGCAACGTTATCCAGCATATACAGAATATGATTTCTTAGAAACTCCTTTTTGTGCAGAGTTCTTAGTTTAAAGACATTATGAAAGTGTCGTAGACATAACATTCTTTGTAGTACTGAAAGTGTTTTTCTAACTGAAATGTTGATGTTTATGAATTCTAAATCACCAACGGATAGGAAACAATTTTCGCTCCTCACAAAGGACTGTGAGACTGAGGACCCACATTTGAAAGTACCTCTGAAGCTTGATATTAGGTCATGTTCAGTGAAACTGGAGGACAAATATAATATGCAGGCCAAGGAAGAAGCAAGAAGCCGAGCTTTTTATTTTACTGTAGGATGCATGAGTTCAGGTAATGGACTAATTCTCCCTAACAGATCACCTGAAAAAGATTTCTTGCTAACTGAATGGATAGCAATAAAGTGAATGGAACTGTAATTCTTAATTGAATGTTTCTGGGGTGTTTGTACATAAATGCAGACTAGGAACATGCAAATGGACTTCATATGTTTTTTTGAAGTCTACATCTCTCTTCTACCTGGGCTAAGACTGAAACTAGTAATTTATGAACAGTGTTTTAACCCAGTTAACAAATTTAAAATAAAATAAAACATTGTTTTGTGGTCTTCTATTTGTATAGTATTTTTCTGCAGTGGGTTTAAGTTTATGAACAGTCAAAAATACACATAAGACAATTTAAAGGTGTAGAAGAGAATTGAAGAGAAAGATTGGGGAGGGTTTGGCATAATGGTGACAGTCTTTACCTCACAGATACATTATACATGGTTTGATTCAAGCCTCTGGTTATTGGCTAAACCTATAATAGTTTACAAACTGATAGCTAATACTTATCTATGAACCTTTTTCATGAGGGGGTTGGCATGATGATACAGGGTTATATTCTGACCTCAGGTTATTGGCTAGCCTTAAAATGGTGCTTCAGGGTAGTTAGCCTAGTATTCACTTATAAACCTGTAAGAAGTCTAACAAACTTGCAATGGACTTTATGTTGATATGTTATTCTCTCTTCCTTTCTTGTGTATTTGTAATGGAGTTAATTATAGAAATGTGTGAATACATTGACTATACAATGGATCTTAATGGTTATAGTTTACAATGCCTATATATTTATGTACATTCTGATGACATTTTTTTATATTTGCTTAGTGGGTGGTTGGCATAATGGTTAAGGTGTTTACCTTGCAGACACAAGGTGCAGGATTTGATTGTTACATGGGGTAATTGGCTAGGCTTAAAATGGCCCACAAAGGCAGTTAGCCTAGTACTAATCTAGGAACCTAGGAAAAATGACAGTGAAACCTTGCTCAAGACTGAAACATTTTCTCATAAATAGCCAGGGGAGGGACACTAAAATAAAGGCAATCTGTTACAGTTTAAAATTATGTTTTTAATGAGAGAGGAAATATATGATAAATTTTAGTAGACTTTAAGTGTAGCCATGATCATTTTTCAGATGGATTTGCTATGTTACATGTTCACAGAGAGTTACTAGTTATGTAATCCAGGAAAACATTATAGTGCCTAGCTGAATTTCCCAAAAGGACTGTGTTAAGTGATATTTAAATGGAAACTGAGGGAATCAAACCCTCTTGTGCAGGGAACAATTTGTAAACAGCTCATAGTCTTACTACCTCACATTAACTACCAGATATGTATTCACTACATTTTTGTCCCTTCTTTCTATAGCTGCTTAAAAACTTATTTATGACACAATCAAGATGGGAGAGATTCGGAAAGTTACGGGGTTTATTTTACCATGCACTGTAACCATTTTTGATTCAGGGACAGTCCAATTACAGTGCTGTAACACAAAGAGGTGGAGCTCTGCAGTGGACTATCCCTGTGGCCTACCACAAATGCGAATTTGGCATTTTGGGGAGTGGTCTATGTTAGCCACAAACTCTTCAGCTCAGCTTCAGCAATTCAGAGAAGCTCAGCTGGCCATGTTAATGAACATGGCCAAATGTTTGCATTTATCCATTACTTTCAATGGGTCAGATCAGTTTGAGGTAACTTCCAGGAAGTTTAAGTATGTAAATGCTTGCATGTGTGCTGCTGCCTGTTTGAGTATATGCATTTGTGTGGGTTTGTGCTTGTTTTAGCAAAGCTCCACAGAGTTTGTTGACCAGCTACTTGTCTCCTGCATTTATTCGATCAAGCCAAAGCATCTGCTAATTTCTGCAAACCGTAAGTAGACTTTTTCACTGTATATTGCACTTTTGAACTGCATTTTTACCATATCACTGCTTATTTGAACCATTTTTTCCCCCTGAAATTGTTGCACTTTGTTGTAGCATAGACTAAATTCAGACCTGCTGACCCTAGTTCTGTTTGGATAACTTGAGCACTAAACCAGGCCATATTTTGTTGGAGAGGGTTCCCCCTGCACTCTAGTGGCAGGAGTGTGCAGTTAGAACTCATCTGATTGAAGGTTACTGGAACAGGGCTCAGTTTTGAACTTTTTCATTGGTTAATTTGTTTAAATCAGTTTCCTGTCATTTGCTACATAAGCATGAGATTTTTGAGAAAAGGGGAAATAGTGTCATTGTTCCCTTATTGAGTAACAGTACGGAGAACCATGATTTACATACTGGGGTCTTAGAGGATACTTTGAATATAAATAAGCAAGAATATTTCTGTTCATTTATCGCTAAGTTTTCTTCTAACCAACAAGGTATTTATGATATCTTGATGAAAAATTGGCAAATATGTTATGGACAGATGGGTTGTTCGACAAGTTTGGTTACAAACCCTATCTAGTTTTTAGAAGGGATTCCACAATCAAAAATATACTTGAACGGAGCAATCAAGATTGCAGTAGAAAAGGTAGCGTGAAGAGATGTGGGTTTTGTTCACAGTGTCCCCACATATTTATTACAGACAAGATCAGAATTAATCACATTACTATTCAACGTAATGGAAATTTTAACTGTAATTATGTTGGGGTTGTCTATGCTGCTTTATGTTGCCACTGTAGTAGCTTCTATATAGGAAAGACAAAAATAAAATTTAGGGAGAGAGTATATGAGCATACTAGATATATAAGAAATACTAATATTAATAATGCCCTATATAGACATCTTGAGAATTTTCCCACACATGGTTTCAACTTTGTAGTTTTGGAAGAATTGAAAAAAAATCTTCGTGGTGGTCCATGGGATGATTTATTAGAGTTTAAAGACCTTTGTTGGCAAATAAAATTGTGCCTTTGCTGAACTAGATTTGTCCAGATTTCAGGTTTTGCTGAATTCCGGACTGTGGTATAGTTTCCTGTGTTGCCCATATCCTTACTTGGATAGGAGGAAGCTTCTCTGTTCACCAGTGAGAGTGGGGAGCTTTGAGCAGCCTATCTGCCCCTGGAGGAGTGGCCTCAGCCCTGAAACTAGTAGCTTATTGGCCGTTTTGGGTCACTTCCTATCTCTTTCAGTTTCCCTGCTTTAAAACCCACATTTGCGCAGTTTTGCGCATAGCGCAGCATCAGGCAGCGCCTCTTAAACGGGTTTAAAATATTCCCGGCTCCACAAAGTCTGCTCTTCACTTTTTCCCTTAGAACTGTTCTAAATCTCAAAGTAAGCACTCTATTTTAATTCTAAAGCCCTGCAGTTGCTTGTATAAGTAATCTTATAAGTAAGCACTAATAAACTAAAGCACTACACCCTCTTATACTCCCTTTAAGTACTTGGCTCCCTATTGGTCCTTTTTGATCAGTCACAAAGTAGTTCCTTATACTATTCTGGCATGTCCAAAAGTCAGTTTTGGGTTTACTCTCCAGTCCAGCTGGTGAATCTGGGAATCTTGAGGCAATATTACAACTGCTTTATGTACACAGACCACCCTCTCCTCCTTCCAACAAGCTCAAATATATGTGAGAGATACAACTATATAGCCAAACTGGAGGCTGAGCTCTCTCAACCCAGTACTGGCGCAGTCAGTCAGGAGGAGAAGGTAACCACACACACCACAAATCCAGTCTCACATAGACCTATTGCAACAGCAAACCAAACACATAAACACACAAAAACATACTTGGAGGCTCTAAATAAAAATCTGCCCAAGCAGCAGAGACCTCCAAAGCAGACATCCAAGCAACCGCTACCCCAGAACAATACCCACGTATCACATAGTTCACAAAGTCAGTGTGCCACACAGTCACAGCCCTTAAGGCTAAACAACACACCTGATACACTTGTAATAGGTGACTCTATTGTCAGACACACTGACGTCCCACTCACCAGGCTGAACAAGGAGAAGGTCACTGTAAGCTGCCTGTCAGGTGCCAGGGTCCGCCACATAACACAAGCATTCAGGTCACTCCAGAGCAAGTACAAATATGACTCCATCATTGTCCATGCTGGTGTGAATGACCTGAGACGTACCTCTCTGGACGACATGAAAAGAGACATAGAGGAGCTCTTTGATCATGTAGCCCAGGCTGGTATGACCTTGACCTTGAGTAGCATCTTACCTTCATCAAGAATGATGCCACAGTATAAAGACAACATGATCAGTTTTAACAATTGGCTAAAGTATTGGTGTCATTCAAAGGGGATCCAGTGTCTGTCAGCCTGGGATGACATGCTCGTTGCTTCACTAGGGGTGGCTTGCACCTGTCACCCCTGGGCTTTCGAATACTGGCTAAGGATCTTGCCACCCTCATAGTGCCTTTTTTAGGCAAGGCTCAAAAGACAAACCCACCTCCATAGACAACACAAGGAAAAAGAAACTAAGGGTAATGCTTCTCAACTCCAGAAGTCTAAACCTCAAGATGCACGCACTCGAGGCTCTCCTCAGTATGGAAAATATTGATATCTGTGCAGTAACAGAAACCTGGTTCAAGGCTCCCGAGAGCACCCCAGCACTACCAGGTTATACCTCATACCATGCTTTTCGGCCCCAAAACTTGGACCAAACCACAAAAGGAGGGGGAGTATCCATATTCATCAAAGATACCCACACCTCCAGGTTAGTGGCACTGCATGAAGCATCGGAGACCATCCATGTGCAGCTAACAGTGGGAAAAACTGCCTTTCAGTTTGTAACCTGCTACAGACCACCCTCCCAACTCAGGAACTCCACTCGGCTTTCCTGAGAACACTGGAGAATATGAAGGTATCTCCAAACACCATTATATTGGGTGACTTCAACTACCCAAACATAGACTATATTAACATAACAAACATTATACTCACATGTATTGCTAGAGGTCATATAACCTAAGCATTATTACATAAATTATTCAATTCCTGCATTTTTTAAACAAAAAAAAATCTTTATTAAACCATCACTTACTACATATACAATCATACATTTATATAAATGAAAACAAACCAGACCAACACACTCCCTGTAGCAAACATTATAAATCTCTTATAATCTATCCAGTCTTTCTCACTGAAATAGTACATAGCTCATTTAAGTCCTCCTGCCTTTTAGACCTCATTCCTCCCTTGTATGCATTGTTTCCACAATTCCCATTTTTGTCCTATGTAGATTGCTCCTACCCCTTTCTAAAGAGCTCAATTATAGTTGTTTTATCTCTCTCTTGCTACAGTATATTCACTACTTCTAATATAGTTGGTTTAGATTTTGATTTCCATTTTCTAGTAATTGCTTTTTTGGTAGCCGACATTATTAGACACAGCAAGACCTTACTATGTCTAGGCAATTCCAATTCTGTATCATAGCTCAGAAAAATCATCTCCCTCATCAGACCAATCTGCCCACCCAGCATCTCTGACAGTGCATACTGCAGGGAATCTCTAAAGTCCGCCAACTCACTGCATTCCCAGAAAATATGTTCCCAATTACCTCTCCCCCCACTCACAACTCCAACACGTACTGTCTGCCTGAGAAAATATTCCCTGTTGTCTACTTGGGGTATAAAACTATCTATGTAAACATTTCTAGGAAAAATCCTAAATCTTCTAGATTTTGTTGCATATTTGGGAGACATACATATATCTTCCCATTGTTTCTTTGTCTCTTCCCAATCCTTTCTAAGCTCCTCTGATTGATTCTTACAATTATCATGCAATGTTTTATATGCCCTACTAATCATTCATTTTGTAATAGCAGCTTTTGTTCTAGATTCTATTAAAAACTCTACCAGTGCTGCTCTTTCATTTAGGACCACCCTATTTCTTTCTTTGCCTATTCTCTGATATCAGTCCCTGATAAGGAAGACAATCTCTAACCTGCAGTCCAAATAAATTCTTGACATCTTCCCATTCTGTCATCTTTCTCTGTCTAGATTTTTGCACCCAATAACTTGCTTGGTTCCTTTTCCAATTTATTCTAATAAATTCCGTCCCACTGTTGCTTATTGTCTTTATCCCTAATTGCAGTCATCCTATCGACAGAATCTCTTTTCTCCATTCCTATGTTGGTTTAGTTCTTGGAATACTTTCTGCTACTTTATGGATATAATATTCTGCATGATTATTATTTTCCTTAAAGGCTGCATCCAAAATCCCAGTCTCTCCTTGTTTCTTGAGCTTCCCCTGTATTTCATCAGCATCCCTTTCCACTTTGAACTATAATTTTCTGCTAGTATTAGGTATAGGAGTCTTAAGTGCGTAGCTCTGAAATATCCCTTCAAATTGGGTAATCTCAATCTGCCCTGTTCTGCTTGAAGAATCAGCTTATCCCACTTGACACTTGCTGTCTTCCCCTCCCAGATAAAGTCCTTTAGCTCTTTATTAATTGCTACACACAGCTTCTCCTCTGGTTAATAAAAATATGCCTGACCTGTGTATAAGACTAAAGGGACTAAAAACATTATTATTTTACTATCCATATCCATAAAACAAAGCTTCCATTTTCTCAGTTTTTGTATTATCTTTTGTTTAGTCTCTTCCCATATATCCTCAGCTGCCACACCAGAATCCTTTTTAATCCACACTCCTAAATATTTCATTTTATCATGTCCCCATAAATATGGGTATTTCTGAACCAGTTCATCTGTGGGTACATGTTTGACTGCTATTGCCTTTGTTTCAGCTTCATTCATTTTGTATCCCGAAAATATCTGAAACTGTCACATAATGTTCCACAACAATGTAATGTCTTTTTCTGGTTTTGTCAGGTACAAAATAATATCATCTACAAATAAAGCCAGCTTTTCTTGGCTTCCATACAAATTATATCCTTGAATTTTTGAGTCTTTTATTTTCTTTGCCAATGGCTCTAAGTATAATGCAAATAATAAAGGGGAAAGAGGATACCCCAGCCTGGTTCCTCTGCTCAAGCAGAAATTATCAGAGAAGACCCCCACTTTAATTTTCACCTCGGATCCCTCATATATTCTTCTAATCAACCTTATATTTTTTCAGGAAATGCAAATGCTTACATTGCCGTACTCATAAAGTCCCATCTTACTCTGTCAAATGCTTTCTCTGCATCAAGACCCACCAACAACAATGGATTTTCTTATGTTCTGCTTCCCTTTGGATCATTAGTGTTCTGTTAATGTTGTTAAATATTTGCCTACCCTCCACAAAACCACATTGATCCATAACTATCAGTTTTGTCATTACTTTTGCCATTAGAGACATGAGTACTTTAGAATTATTGTTTAGTACTGAAATGGACCTGTATGAAGCTGGATCTGATGGATCCGTACCCTCTTTAGGTATTACTGCTACTACTGCTTTCTTCCAGGATGGTGGTACTTCTCCTCCTCTTAAGAGAATGTTAAACAAAACCTTCTAGATCTTTAATCAGTTTTTTCCTCCTAGCTTCCATACTTCCACGTGAATACTATCTATTCCTGGGGACTTTCCTGTAGATTGGTTATACATCACAATTTTATCTCATCTCCTCCTATCTTGTTAGTAATTGAGCCTCATCTACATTTAATCTTGATCATAGCATCATTGGAAGTTACTAGGCGATTTGCCCTGTGGCTCTTACAAGTCTAGCCAAGAATTTAGCCCATGTCCCAGCAAGTCAGCACCCTATGCCACTGTCCAGCAGGGACACAGGTGGAATCCCAGGGATGTATTTTATGTTCCCCATCCAGTTTTCCAGTTTGTGCTTACAAAGGGTTAATTAGGTACTCTGCTTGACATGGTGAGGGAGTCTATTTCACAAAATGGGGAGTCTCTGGGATACAAATCTGTCCTGCCAATAAGTCCCTATTGATGTCACAGACCAGGTTGTGGTTGTGCATGTGGGTTACTCGAGTGAAGCTTGACTTGCAGATATGCAACAGTCCCATCAAGGCTGGGTCTTAGATTGCTTTGTATGCCAGACAGAGGTCACCTCTGAGGAGTCTGTAGGAGACTGAGTAGATGGACAGGGCCTTTAGCCTCTCTGTGTAGGGTAGATGTTTGAGGCCCTGGATTCTCCTGGTGAGGAACTTCTGTAATCTTTCCAGCAGCTGCATTTGGTTTGTGAGGTACATGCTGAAAGGTGCATTGTACATAATAATGGGTCTTATAAAGGGATGAATACAGGGATGTTATGACCATCTTGTCCCTGGATGAGATACCCTTACTAATGAGGTGGATCATGTAGAAAGCTTTCCATACAATGGAGGCAATATGGTGGTCAAAAGTCAGTTTTCTATCAACCTCGGTGCCCAAGTCCCTCATGACTGATTGCATGCTTAGGACCTTATTATTTGTGGGGACGTCACCATCTCCCAAAGGGGATGATGATGATGCATGTTATTGGCATTCAGTTTGGGGCCATGTTTCTAGCACTAGTCATTTGTTTGGGTGAGACCCTCTTGGAGGATGTCCACATCACTAGGAGAATTGATGACAGCACCCAGCTTGCAATCATCTGCAAATTTAGTCAGCCATAGCCCACTGGTTTTGGCCTGCACCTCAAACAACAGAGGCCAGAAGATCCATCCCTGGGGTACACTTCTCATTATAGGTTTACTGCTTGAGGTAGTGTCTCTTATTTTGACTAGGTGGGTTCTATCAGTGAGCTAATTTGCTACCCATCTGGTAACAGATGGATTGATGCCTAGCTGGGAGAGTTTATCTATTATACTTGAATGGGGAATAGTATCAAAGGCTTTGGCCATGTCAAGGTAGGTGATGTGCACCATCTTCCCCTCACTCATGGCTTTGGTACCTGTCTCAAAGAAGTCTACCAAATTTAACAGGCATGACATCCCCTTGACAAATCCAAACTGTGTGGGATCGAGTGTTTGAAGGTTGCCAATGTCCTTGTTAATAAGGCCCATGAGGTCCATGATAATCCACTCCATGGCCTTGACATATTTAATTCTTCCATAAACATTTCCATTTGGATCTTTTCTTGATTTTTATATTTTTCTGCTTTATAGAGACTCTAATAGAATTTCTGAAATGTTTCTAATACCTCTACCGGATCTCTTGTTACCTTCTTTGTTATAAGCTCCCTAGGTTTGCGACAGCCCTTTCTACTTTCTGTTGCCTGAGTCATTGTGCTAAAGGTTTTTGTGCTGTAGTGTTGTTATCAAAAAAAACTGTTGCTTAACAGCAATCTTTCTAAGCTTGTGCATATTATCAAGGTAATCCCTTATTTTCTGCCTAGCATTCTGCAGTTGATCCTCTTCTTCTTCTGTGAGATTCCCCCTATTCTGCAATACTTTAACATTTGTGAGTCCCTCTAAATAATTCTTGCTGCTTCTTAACCATAACTCCTTTTCTTTTATTTCAACCCTATTTTTAAACTGCACCTTACTTTTACTCCTCTCCCTAGCTATATTTTCAGAAGAAATTTCTGTCCTCTCTAACAGTTCCTGAATAATTTCCACTTCTCATTCCTTAAATTCCTCTCTTTCAACAGATAGGCAGGGAAGTGCCAATGTCTCATTTTTATTTCATTACCCTGTATTTTTATTTTTACCTATTATTGGTGCATGATCTGAAATAGTTATTGGATGGGTATCAAGAACTTCAATGAAATGCACATTTTTCAGTGAAATGAATATTTTGTCTAGCCTAGCCTAGTTTTTATATCTTTAGGAATGCTATGTAAAATCACTCTGAACTCCTATTACTGAATTCACATCTTCCATGTCAAATATTTTCATAAATTTCTTCAAAAATCTATCTTTCTTTGTTACATTTTTCCTTCTGGGCCCCCAGACACATCTTCACTGCAGCAAATCAAGTTCCAGTCCCCACCTGTAAGTAATATTCCTTGGTGAAAACTGATTATTTCTCCCAGAATTTTCTTAAGGTCCATTATAGCAGTTTTAGGTGGAATGTAAATACATGCCAGTGTAATCCTCCTCCATTACCAGTAGTCCCTTAGCACTACAAATCAGCCATTATTATCTTTTTTATCTTCTTCTATCACTTTTGGAGCTCCTCTTGCAGTTAATATAAGTACTCCTTTTTTCCTTTGTTGAAGGTATTCCACTGAATAACCATCCTGAAAACCTTTCTTTATCAAATTCACATGTTCAGTTTTGTCTAAGTGTGTCTCCTGTAACATAGCTATTTGAACTCTACATTTTTAATATAGTTCACTACTCTTTCTTATTTGTATTTATCTGTGAGGCCATTTACATTTAAAGACATTAAAGAAAGCACCCTTGCATTAAAAAGTTATTATTTCCACCATTTACGTATAACACCTTTTTTGTTAAATGACTAGTTCCAGCTTTTTTGTTACATGCATACACTGTTTGGCAGGTTGAACTTTTATATAGTTGTTTCTTGTCATATACATTTGACCCTATGTCACATCTTATGAAACTTTTTGTTTTATTGAAAGTTGTAAAATAAAAACACCCCAATACCCCCCTAAAATCTATTAACTTAATACTAACACACACTGACAGCTACACTCACAGACTTGAGAGTTAACCTAACAGAAAGGTCATTCTTGTTAAGATGCATGGTGCAGCCTGTGCTTCTATTAAGTGCTGATTTTTTTTATTACCCTTATAGCTCTCCCAGCTGGGATAACTGTTGAATGTTTCAGAGAACATTAACTACATTGAGAAAGCCCATGAATGCTTTTAGAGAACTTTATCTATTTTGGGAGAACCCCTGAATGCTTTCAGGGAACATTATCTCCTAGCTAGTTTATCTTTTCTTTTTTTTTTCCTCAGCCAATCACTGTCCACCGGACTTTAGCCAGGTTTTTCTTTATCAGGTTGTATCCATGAAGACATGAGAACCAGGCAGCCAGTTTCTCTTTATCAGACTGTTTCCATGGAAAGATGAAGACCAGCTGCAGAATTGTTACTGAGCATACATGTATTTGCTGAGAAAAAAGCCTTATAATATAGAATGTTCATTTTAATTTACTTGCTCTCTCTTTTTTATTTGTTACTAAATCAATCTAAGGTCTTTAATCCAGTCAATTCCCCATGCAAGAATGGTCTTTTTTCATACATTGCATTACCTACATTTCTTAAAACAGAACAAGAAGAAAGAGGGGGAGAGAAGGGAGAAAGTAAAGAAAAAAGAACAACAGTACCTGTTTACAATCCCCATTACACTTAAAAATAAGTGAAAAATTACTTTATAGCATGTAAAGAAAACCACATGCCACAAAATTGGTACTATTTAAGAAAAAACATTTTTACTTATGGTTAACTTTATCCCTTCTCTTGCCCTCCCCAAAGCAGTTTTCAGAATATTAATGATATGAAGTAGAGCATATGCTTTAGAGTCCACCACAAGTCCAACTAATTCTAAACAAGTCCAATATTTCCAGATTTTCTTGTTCTGTTCTGTCATATTTCACAAATATACGTATTGCATTGTAATCCCATATTAAGTTACTGGTTTTATTACTGTTCATCTCCAAAATCCTGTTGCTGCTTCATCTCCAGTGTACTCTCGATTCTTCTAGTCACCTCTTGTGCTCTCTTCCTTCACTCTAACATTTTCCATTGAACAATTTGAAAAGGTTCCACAGGTACTGTCCCTCTGTGGTCTTTATTACCAGAATAACAAGAAATAGAATCTCCTTCTGTTTCACAGCTTCCTTTTTGTTGGGCAAACTTTTGTCAAAGTCAAGTCAAAGTAAACTTTATTATCATTCAGAAATCACACAAGTGCAAAAACTGAACGAAATTCTGTGTCTCCAGATTCAATGTGCAGACAACATATAGACTATTTTCACAGACATTTGCACATATAACACCTAGCTATTACATCACGGACATGCAGGTAGACAGACTAATACTGCACATAATTCAAAACACATTTTAACACTTTTCACATTGAACACTTAACTTGCATGAGACTACTTTTGTATTTCCTCCTTAGCATGTACTTCATCAGAAAATTATTTTGTCCCGCCAGGGAAGAATACCTTGAAGACAACTGGGTACAGCAGTTTGAATCTCACACATAAATCTTGACATTCCCTGAATAGTGGGATAAATTTGTTCCTCTTCTGTCTGGTGCACAATAAGTAATCATTCTCTGCAAACACTCTGCTGTCTCCCACTTTTAGTATTTTGTCCTTCTGCCACAATTTTGTCAGAATTAACTCCTTCTGCTGGTAGGATTGCAGCTTTAATATTAAAGGTCTAGGTTCCTTTCTTATAGCCAGGTTTGGAGCATACACATGATGTGTCCTTTTAACTAACAACTCCTGGTGTGGAATACCAGTACAGTTACTTATTTGTGCTTTCATAAAATTAATGCAGTCTGTTCCTTCCAGCTTCTCTGATATAACTGAAAATCTCAGGTTTTCCCTACGTGCTTAGTCCTGAAATTCTACTATTTTTTGAAACATCACTTGCTGGGCAATCTCATATTCAGCCAGCCTTCTCTTTATTTCAACCTCTGATGTTTGCATCTTTATCATATCATCTGAATATCTGTTCAAAGAGTCTTCCATTTTTTCCAGCCTTTTGTTATTTGTGTTGATATACTCCAGCAGTGTTTTGTTTATTTTAACTAGGTCTGTATGCAGTTGTCTTATATCTTCCTGTAGGTTACTGGAAGGCATGTCTGAAGGTTACATTGCTTTTTGCTAGACATCTGCAGAGCTATCCCCAGTCAATGTTTCTTCCTCCCATTTTGTAGCTGATTTTTTCCAGGTCTTCTGTAATTCTTTATTCCTGGCATCAAGACAGTGCCCTTACTAGGCAGTTACTGAAATGTACCCATAAACATAAGTATGCTGGCCTTCTCTGCTAAGTTTCTGTTTTCATGCTGGGAGAGCTAGAAATAAGCTGTTACTCAATATGCAACCATCTTGGAAGTCTGTATGTCCCTAGCCTTAAACAGCATTCTAATTTCTACCTTTGCCTAGGATGATATCTCTGTACAAACACAACATGATTGACTTCAACAATTGGCTTAGTTTCTGGTGTCATTCAAAGGGGATACAGTGTCTATCAGCCTGGGATGACATGGTCGACAGACCTTGATGCTTTGTCAGAGATGGTCTTCATTTGTCACCCATGGGATTTTGGTTACTGGCTAAGGCTTTTGCAACCTGCAGAGTGCCTTTTTAAGAGAATGTCACAAGAACAAAATTCCTGACATAAAAATACCCTCTGAACACAACCTCAAGGTTATGCTGTTAAATGCTAGGAGTCTAAACCAGAAACTGCACTCAGTGAAAGCAGTCCTCACCTTAGAAGATACTGACATTTATGTAGTCACTGAGACCTGGTTTAAGGCTGCAGAGAGCACCCCAGCTATACCAGGTTACATTTCCTTTCACATGACCACAAATTTAAGGCATGAGAACTAAAGGAGGTGGTGTAACACAATTCATTAAAGGTAAATACACCTCTAGATTGGTTAAACAGCAAGATTCCCTTGAATTACTTCATGTGCAATTGACTGTAGGTAAGACCCTTCTACAGGTCATTGCCAGCTACAGGACTCCCTCCATGAATCAGAACATCCACTCAGCCTACTTAGTCAATCAAGATACAACTGAACACCATGGATGTGGGTAACTTTAATTACCCATCCACTGACTGGGTAAATTATACATTTTCTAACTCTTTTGCCCAAAGGTTGCTAGACTTCGTTAACTCCAATGCCCTGGACCAGCTGGTTGACAAACTCACAACGGGCTCAGACATCCTGGATCTGGTGCTCACCATCATGGCAGATCGCTGCACCACCCCCAGTTTGTGGCCATCCCTGTTGAGATCTGACAACAAATCAGTCTTGCTAGAAGCAACTAGAACACAAGACCCCCCCCCCAGCAACAGCTACACTAAAAAACTTCTCCAAGGCCAAGTACAACCTCTTACATGACAGCATTAATAGCATCATAGCCCCCTTCCCCCACTGAT
This sequence comes from Protopterus annectens, assembly GCF_019279795.1. Lineage (NCBI taxonomy): Eukaryota > Metazoa > Chordata > Ceratodontiformes > Protopteridae > Protopterus > Protopterus annectens. Next base: position 1,435,423,858 of record NC_056729.1, on the reverse strand, counting down.
GGAACAGACACCTGTGCTGAGTTATACACCAATGCTTTATACAAACACCTGTACAATTGTAGTGACTCTGCCATACCATATAGAGCCAAAGCAAAATCTTCAAGGAAAAACAAACTGGTCTGGTAGGCTTAATAGGCTATACAACAGGAAAAAGAAATTGTTGTCTAAACGTAGGAAGGATCGGTCTCAAAACTAAGCAAGCAAAAAAGATTCCTAGTGAAGTCCTCTAAAGCTAACTACAAATCCAGTTAGCTTTACTAAGGATAACCACATGGGGTTCTTTAGTTATATCCATGACCTCAAAGGTAAGGTCCAGATTTGCACTGAACTCATAGTGCATAGTTAATGGTACTACATATACAGAACTTGTGGATATAGCATACCTGCTGGCTGACAGGTACAGTGAAAACTTCACTCTCTTGTCCCTGCCATATGTACTACAAAGCATCTCTAACACCTGCCCCCCACCTAGTATCTCCAAGGAGCAGGTCTTAAATGCCCTGTCCAAGGCCAAAAACACAGCCACTATGGGACTAGACAACATCCTGGACTGTGTTCTACATGGCTTAAAACAGGAATTAGCATCATTATCGGGCAAGCTTTTTAGTCTCAGCCGAAGCACTGGCTTTGTCCCAGCAGAATGGAGAAAAGCTACTGTCATCATTTTGCACAAAGGGGGTGCATCCACAGACTCCAGGAGCTATAGATCCATTAGCCTGACCAGTCTTGTCTTCAAGGCTATGGAACAAATCATCATGAACCTTATTAACAAAGATATAGGAAATTTCCAAACTCTCGACTCCATCCATTTGGGCTTTGTCAAGGAGAGATCATGCCTGCTAAACTTGGTGGACTTCTTTGAGACAGTCACCAAATCCCTAGACAAGGTGTGTGTTTGTGTGTGTGTGTGTGTGTGTGTGTGTGTGTGTGTGTGTGTGTGTGTGTGTGTGTGTGTCTCTAAGCCAGCATGGGCTGCCAGAGATGCTTACCACAATAAAGTGCTGATTAGCACGTATGGTAATTACTGGAGAATCAGAAACATGCAGATTAGCTGATAATGTAGTCTTTCCTCATTGAAGCTAACTTGTCTCTGAATTGCATTTGCCACAGTAATGGAAACATTACTGTTTGGCTGCAGCTGTTGCCACACATTCTTTCTAAATACCAGAAAATGTGTGTTGGAAATTTATTGAACAGAATACAACAAGTAAATGAACAGGAAGAGAAGTGTATGTAATAAAATAGCCCCACTGCATGCCTGACTTGATTAAAATAAACCTGACATACTAGCCCTTACAGAAACATGGCTACAGCCCAGTGTAAAAGACTGAGAAATAATACCTCCAAACTTTGCAATAACCAGAAGAGATAGATCTAAAAAAGGGGGGAGGGATAGCCCTTTTATATCCGTCTATGCTCAACATCACACCCTACACCAGTAATATACCCACCTTTTCCAATGCTGAAGTACTAATCTCTTTTTTGAACCTCAACATATCAAAAAAGGATTTGCATAACAGGAAAATATATCCCACCAGGTAACAATATACCAGTCTTGGAAAATATTTTATCCTGGCTATCCCAAACAATAAACCTTGAGACAATAATCTTAGGAGACGCAAATATAGATTTACGAACCGCAGCTTCCAACTCCCCCACAAATAATATAAATCTGTATGTTTTTTCTATGCTTATCAATACTCCAACAAGATACAGCTAAGATCTTAACTGCCAATCCACCCTAGACTGGATCCTAGTATCCCACCCCGCCAATTACCCCTCTTCCAGTACACTATCTAGCTCCCTCAGCGATCATGTGCTAGCATATTCCCTTAGAACAAACTCCAAACATCTAGGAGTACACACTGTAAAATCGATTAGGAACTCAACTAATTTTTAATGGCATAAATTCAACAATCTCCTACATGAAATAGACTGGACACCCCTTAAACAATTACCCCTTAATGATGCTGTAATATACTTTAATAATACCTTCCTTCACATACTTAATACCCTAGCTCCCATTCGTATGAAAAAAATCAAAAACAATTCAGCTACATGGGTCTCGAAGGAATGTAAACACCCGATGAAGCAAAGGGACCTAACCTGGATAAACTGGAAACAGAACAAGAATGAACAAAATCGTGTTCATTTCAAAACACTATGTAACAAAGTGACAAAACTAGTCAACAGAGATAAGAAGTCATATTATTACCAACTTCAACTCCAACATAGAATCAACCCCAATAAATTTTGGCAATCCATATCTTCTCTACTTAACCCTGGAACAAATAGAGACCACACCCTATCACCTGATACCCCTCCATCACAAATAGCCGAAAACTTTAACAAGCACTTCATAAAATCAATATCAGACCTACTAACACCCCTAATGCTGGACCCCCACCCTTCAACCTATTCAGACAGTAACCCCAAACCATCAACTACTACTAACCCTGTCATTAATAACCCCCCTACTCAACAAAAGGTCAGACAAACCCCATTCTCACTTCAGCCCATACCTACTGACACCATTAAGAAACTACTACATAAACTAAAACCATGCTCTACCTCAGCTAATAATCTTCCACCACACTACCTAAGACTGACTGCTTTTTCAATCCCCTACCCCATCAGTATCATTATAAATAGGTCTTTATCTGAATCAGAAGTACCTACCATATGGAAACAATCTCACATTACCCCCATCCTCAAAGGAGGCAGCTCTTTTGATCTTTCCAATTTCTGTCCTATATCCATCTTAAAACCCATATCCAAAATTCTCAAGAGGGGTATCCATCAGCAGGTAATGCAATATCAATTGCCAGAGATGCAGGATGCCATACAGCCTCAGTATTCCTTGATCTTTCCAAGGCCTTTGACATAGTGTCTCACCCCTTACTATTAAACACACTGCCTGACTTAAGCTTCTCACATAACACAGTAAAATGGTTTCAGAGCTACTTCAAGGATCATAAACAAGCAGTGAAATGGTCCAATGAATTCTCACCCTTTCTCCACAACTCCATCCTAGGATCCCTACTCTTCAACATTTTCACAAACAACCTTCACACTGCCTCTTACCCTGGGACTCTCATTCAGTAAGCTGATGATTCCACCATAATCTGTACTGCTCAATCACTACCAAAACTACTTTCAAAAACTCAACAGTCATTTACTGTAGTCGTATCCTGACTAAGAAATGCCCAACTCTTTCTTAATCCAATGAAGACAAAACTAGTACTCTTTCATCCCAAGAACAACTCCCCTGTCACTGATCATTTTAACATCCTTGCATCTGACATCACTGTCATAGAAATAGTGCAGGAAACCAAACTTCTAGGAGTTATCATTGACAATAAACTTTCATTCGACCCCCATATCCAGCAAAATATAAAGAAAACCCATCAAAACTGGGACTCATATATATATATATATATATATATATATATATATATATATATATATATATATATATATAGACAAACATTTCTTTAGTGCAACAACCAAAACTACACTTGCAAAAACATTACTTCCCTCTCTTCGTTAGGGTGCCCCTATCCTAACTAACTTACAAACTTCCTCCATAAACAAGATGGAATAGTGCTATAACAAAGTTGCAAAGTTTGCCACAAACTCTAAATGTCACACACGCCACTGTAAACCACTCCTAAAATTAAACTGGCTTGAACCCCCCAACCAACTTGTCTTTATTCAGCTATCCAACTTGCACAAACTTATTTTCAAGCCTACTGCCTACCCTGCACTAGCCAATCTAGTCACACCTTACACACCAAGTCGATCCCTACAATCAGAAGACAAAAATCTCTTAGCTATCTTAAAACCCACAAGAAAACCAGGTCGCTCTCTGCATTGATACTCTGTCTCTATACTTTAGAATTCACTACTTCTGGCTACCACGACTATGCCTGGCTTAACCCATTTCAAAGCCTCTTTAAAAAATCATCTCAAAAATACATGCTCTGCTCCTGCATAAAGCCTGCCTAATGCTCAGGTCTTCCTCTTCTTCCACACTAGCCTCATCATCCTCTTCTGTCACATTTCAGTCCCTCACAGTCTGCAAGATCTTAAGGCTCTTCTAACTCCTTCTCTGTTTCTATGCCATATCCTTAAGCTACTGCTCAGGCTGTATTGCTTCTGTTCTTTTTAACTCTCTCACTATTTTTCTGCATATTTCTGAAGATTATTTTCATAACTGAACTAACATTCTATTCCATTCTATTCAATTTATTTATTTATTTTTTCATGTACTGTAGCAGTCAATATCACACATTGCTCTACATACCTACATACTATTTTTTTGGACACTACATCATGTACAGTGAGTGACTATTATTCTCTATAATGTTTTAAATCTATAGAATCATCTAGATGTGTAGTATATATTGTAACATAGTTTGCTCTTTCAACTTATTTTCATAGATTCATAGGTAGGTACTAGGCTATTGGCCTTAGCGCCTATATAAGCCTAGCCAAAAATGTACCCTGGCTTTCACCACCCAAGAAAATTATTTTCCTGTGCCCCTGTCGAGCAGAGCCACAGAAGTGATCCCTGGGGTGAATTTCCTATTTCACATCCAATCATCAAGATTTTTCTTGAAGAGTGCTAATGAGGAGCTCTGTTTGACATAGGTAGGTAGTCTGTTCCAGAGTAATGGAAGTCTCTGGGACAGGAATCTATCCCTCCAGCATGTTCTGTTTATTGTGGTGACAAGGTTTATGTCCCTAGAGCGTGTAGCTAGGAGGGATTTCTTTAAGTGGAGCATGTCCAGCAGCTCTGGGTTTGACATATCTTTGTATGTTAGGCAGAGATTGCCTCTGAGTAGACGATATGCGACGGAGTAAAGCTGGAGTTTTTTGAGACGGTCTGTGTAGGGCATCTATTTGAGGCCAGTAATCCTCTTTGTGAGGTATTTCTGTGGCCTTACCAGTTGCTGTAGATGTCTTGTGAGGTACATACCAAAAGGGGCGTTGTACTCTATAATGGGTCTAATGAGCGATGAGTAGAGGGGAACAATGACCTCTTTTTTCTGGATAAGAAACTTTTTGTATGAGGTGAGCCACATAGAAGGATTTCCTGACCACTGTGGCGATGTGATTATCAAAGCAGAGACTACTGTCCACCTGTGTCCCAAGGTCTCATCACATTTTCGGCATTAAGTAGACTACCAGCTATGTGGTAGTTCATGGGTACAGAGTTTTACCAAAGGGGATGACAATACACTTTTTAGCATTGAGCTTCAGGCAATGGCATTGACACCAGGCATCTGTCTCAGTGAGGCCCTTTTGTAGTATGTCCACATCGTTAGGAGTTTCAATTATGGCTTCTAGTTTGCAGTCATCTGCAAACCTTGTTAGCCAAAGACCTTCTGTGTTAGCCTGTATTTCAGAGAAGTAGATACCAAACAGGAGAGGACCCAGGACTGAACCACTGTGGTACTCCACTTGTCACTGGTCTGAATTTGGATTTGGAGTCTGGTACTTTCACGGTGTGGGTTCTGTCCATGAGCCAGTTGGCAACCCATCTTGTAATATAGGGATTTATACCTAGTTTAGTGAACTTATCTATAATTCCAAAGTGGGGGATGGTGTCAAAAGCCTTGGCGAGATCTAGATAAGCTGTGTGAACCACCTTACCATCATCTATGGCTTTGGTGACTGCTTCAAAGAAGTCAATCAGGTTTAGGAAACATTATCTGCCTTTTACAAATCCGAAATGGGTAGGGTCCAGAGTTTGGAGATTACCAATGTCTTTGTTTATGAGTTCCATAATGACATGTTCCATGGCCTTGCAGACCAGGTACATCAGGCTAATGGGGCAGTAGTTTCCAGGTCCGTCATGGCTCCCCCTTTGTGGAGTGGGATAACTGTTGCGGTGTGCCATTCAGTGGGTACAAAGCCTGAGGTGAGGCTATGATTGAACATGGTACTTAGGTAGGGTGCCAGTTCATTCTGCAGTTCATGTAGAACCAGCCTGGGATATTGTCAGGTCCTATGGATGCTGTATTCTTGGCTTTGGAGAGTGTGTTTTTTTACCTCTGCAGCTGTGATTACAGGAACTTTGCATTCTTCCAGTATAGAGATGGGCCCTCTAGGGGGTGAGAGGGGGGTAAGGTTAGCACTGAACCTATCTGCCAGGATGTTGGCAATATCAGTTGGTTCTGTATATTTAGTGCCATTGTGCTGTAACTCAGAGCAGATCTGAGTGTTGCCATTGAGATTCTTGGCATAGCTATAGAATGCTTTGTGGTTGTCTTTAGCATCAGTGGCAATTTTGTTTTCTTAACTAGCTTTGGAGGATTTTATGAGGGATCTCAGCTTTTTACTGAGGTTGACCAGGGAGTTCCTTCAGTCATGGGATTTTACTCTTTTTTGCAACAGTTTCTTTCTTCTGTTGTAGAGTTTGTTTTATGGCAGAGGACCATCAGATTGGCTTCCTTTTTTTGGAGGATAGCATCTTGGTTCTATTAGGGATAGCATGATCCATGCACTCGTGTAAGTGCTTATAAAGTGCATTTGTGTAGGATTCAGCAGTCGTACCTCTATTGCCCGTCTGCATGGGTGTCATGAAGTTTGCCACTTCTGTCTTAAGAAGTGTGAAGTTGGCTTTGGAGACTTTTTTACAGTGGTTTCCCTAATTGGGGGTGGAGGTGGGATGTGGATGTCTAGGGTGATTAGCTTGTGGTCGGATCTGACCAACAAGGAATTGACCTCTGGTGTGGAACACCAGTTTCCCATGTTGGTAATGACCAGGTCTAGGATATTGCTACCCCTGGTGGGGGTGTGAATAAGTTGATCCAAGGCATTGGAATTTATGAATTCCAGAAAACGTTGAGCAAAACAGTTGGTACATGAGTAGCTTTCCCAGTTAATGGTGGGGTAGAGGAAATCGCCCATTATTAGGGTGTTGGGTTGTACCCTAATACTTTCCAGTGTATCAAGAAATGAGGAGTGGGAATCCTGGGGCATGGTGGGGGGTCTGTAGCAAGCTACAATTTGGATTGCAGTCTTGCCCAGAGTTAGTTGTACTTGGATAATCTCTGATGCATTATGCTGTGCAACTAGCCTGGAGGTGTGGATATCCTTAATGAATATGGACACGCCTCCACCTTTAGTGCTTCATTCTGGGTTAGGTGGCCGAAAGGTGTGGTATGAATTATAGCCTGGTATAGTATTTCTAATGTGATTTGTACTGTATTGGATTTTACTGTATTTTTTATTGTACAGTATGTGGAGCTTTTCTCAAAGTATTAGTTTAAGGGTGTGCACACTTAGGCAACCAGCTTATTGTAGGTTTTTTAATTTTTATATTTTCCCCTAACAGATTTATTTGTTTTTCAATTGAATTGTACAGGTTATAGGTCACATTAAAGGTGGGAAAAGTTTTGAAATGATTTATTGTTGTCTCATTTTTTTATGTCACAAAATCCTGTCATTTAACAGGGGTGTGTACACTTTTATATCCAGCGTGTGTGTGTGTGTGTGTGTGTGTGTGTGTGTGTGTGTGTGTGTGTGTATGTGTATATATATATATATATATATATATATATATATATATATATATATATATATATATATATATATATATATATATACACACACACACAGATATATATATATATATATATATATATATATATATATATATATATATATGGGTCTACTTCATTTCACTGAAACTCATTTGCCTGCACATAATTCACTGAAAGCTCATTTCACTGAAAACTCATTTGATTGAAACTCATTTTGTTGGAAGTTATATATGGCCTTTTCCCCACTGTTGTGCGATCCTGGGGTTAGTATATAAAGTAAGGGGGGTGGTGGCACAGCCCCTCACATTGTTGGGTGCATGGGTCATAGCCCCCCACATAGTTTGGTTATATATTGTCTTCTGGAAAGAGTTATTTATTGGACTTGTAAGTATCCATATCTATGGTTTTAAACATTTAAAATAGGGGGGGGCTATGCTCATCAATCATAAGTGGACTGGAGTTACCCTGTGGTGACCCCTAACCAGGAAAAGCTGAAACAAGAACAACAACAAGTGGCAAGCTCTTGTTACCTCACCTCTGGGATTGATGGGTTCAGTCATGACCTGCATTCACTGTTTGTGTGAAGCTTTGGATGTTCTCTCTGTGCCCTTGCAGACTTTCTCCGGATACTTCAGTTTCTTTCCATCTCCCCAAAACATTTTAACATGTTGGTTGATTGGCTATATTAAATTATCTACACACACACACACACACACACACACACACACACACACACACACACACACACTAGTTAACCTGTATTTGTGACTGTAAAGGGCCAAAAAAATACACTTACCTGGTTAACAAATGAATAAAATAAAATAAATAGTAATAAAACAATCTCACCAAAATGAATATGCCAGATAACAGGGTCATAACTGAATAGCAGATAGCCAGGAAGCCTTGAAGATTTGATGATTATCACAAGATTGGCTAGTTCAGTGCATATTAAAAACGTTATAATACCACAAGTGTATATTCACATGGATAGGGTGGCCTGTTTAACCATATAAACTAAGAAGACAAACTACAGCCAGTGGTTTATTTTGGTTGAAAGGTATTTTCAAGGTGTGAAGGGATTTCCTACAACTCTGAATGCAGACTAGACAAGATTCCATTTGGTCATGCTCAAATTACTAATGTTGCACTCTACAGTCACTGCTTTTCATAAGATATCACTACTGATATGGTTTTCGAGTGTGCACTTGCAGTGACTACTCAGTTTTCAGAGCTTTCCCTTTTCTGCATGTTGATGTAATTGGGGAGTTGTTATATATAAGTTCTGGGTGTGTATATATATGCTAAGGGGGCCTCCCTCATGGGCAGTTCAGGGGACTTTCTCCTGAAAAAAACAGTTATATTTAGATATTCAACTGGGTTGAATTTCTGACTATCTGTACTTGGCGAGATCTAATGGAAGCCAAGAGAAGAATTAGATGCTGTTGTGAAATGCATGATGTGTCAGTATCTGTGGCTGGTCTTGTCTATTAAAAAATAGCGGCACTACTTGTGTGACAGGAAGCTTAATGTACAGGATGACCACAGTCTTATGACATGATTAAACAGAACTAGTGGGCACAAGAGTGGTGCAAGTGAGAGTAAGGTTTGGATTGGGAGAAGCAAATAATACTGACATTGGTCATATGCAGTCCTCCAGTCCCAGCTGTATGCCTTCAGGACAGTCAGCCAATCAGCACATGCTGCTGCCAAATGAACTGCTAAGGAGTGCACAATGACTACAAACTTCAAGCCAATGAACCAAGACAATAACCACAGTTGTGGAATAAACCAACAGCTTTATTACAAAGTTAGTTAAGCACTTTCATCCTGTCAATGTTCAGACTTCATCAGAACTAAAGCAGAAATCAACAACTCTTATTTAAATAATGATCCGGCCTCTTGTGTCACTTTCTTTAACATTACTTAAAGTAACAATACTTATAAAGCCTAAAATAAATATCTATAAAAATGTCACACAGCCCTATAAATTCTTCATATATAAACATTTTAAATATAAATTGTAAATAACCATTTATCACATACATATTTTACAAATAATAAAGTGTTAGTTTAAGTATACATGAAATAGAAAGGTTATCATTTAAATCTGGTTCATTCACCGCATTCATGGCTAATTGCCATCTCACTTTATTAATTTCCAATTCAACCTTTCAAAGCCTACTTCTAGAGTTTATACTAGTCATGTCTATTATAGAAAACCTAAGTGCATATTCCAGAAATTAAGCTATATGCCTAAAAAGTGCATTTTTATCATCTAATTTGAAAATTCTGTAAAGGTGTTCATAATTTTTTTTTTAAACATGCACCCAGTTTTTCCTATATAGAAAGATGGACAGTTCTGACATAATTGAATGTGCACTACTTTTTGTCAAACAATTAAAACATTTTTTTACCTCCCATATTCCAAAGGTGGGTATGAGCACAACAGGACCTTACTGTATATACCTACATTGGCTACATTATCCACATTTATAGAAACTGTACTTAAAATTCATACTAATACTCTTTTGTAAATATCCACCATGGAAACCATCTTCCATCTTCCACTAAATTCTTAAAACGTCAGTCGCCCTGCTAGACAGGGGTCCAGGGAAGTAAATATTGTGGGAGGAAATAGCCAGGGAATTGTTATACCTAGGCTTGTAGAGGCCCTAGGGTTGATAGCCTAGTACCAACCTATGAACCTATGAGCTTCTATCTTTTTTAAAAACTATTTTGGGTGTGTCCCCCAAAACCTTAAACTGATCTTCTCCTACTAAAAATAAATTCCAGTTATTTCTTAGACTGTTGCATAGTCCTTGTATTTAAATTATAGATTATAACCATGGACCTTCCAAATTCATTAGTGTTTATCCGTTTTACTAAAATTTTATTATAAAGCCCTTTTACTAAAATAGTTTCATAAAATCCTATATATCTTTTACAAATTACTTCATCACTTAACTTGTAAATAAAATAAGGGGATAACCTCTCATGAATAAAATACCACATATTTTTTTTTTCATTTCGACTAAAAACAATTCATAATTGGCTTTAAGGCTTGCCAGGTGTACCATCTGGCCCTTAACTAATGTCCTTTTTTGAAATAATGGACGAGAACTAGTGAAATGTAATAATGCATTCAAATAAGTAGGCTTTCTATAAATATTTGATACAAAAATATATTTAGAACAATCCAAAAAACATAAAGCTTCATGTAACCAATTCCAAGTAAATCTTAAAAAGATAGTAGTATTAATGTAGTCAATAAACTCTAAAAACTTTTTAATTACAATCATTCCAAAAATACATATATCATCTTAAAACTGAACATATAAACTCTAAGAATTCCAAAAAGATTAATTAAATATATGTTTCACTTCCTAGAATACCATAACTACATTTGCAAATAAAGGGGCACATATGACTCCACTACACTGATGGACATTTGATCCCTCAAAAAATTTCCTTCCATAAGAGAAGTTAAAGCTTCCACTTCAGTCACCCCACATCTGTATATTCTACTAAAAATTCATGGAACCACTCAAGTCCTAGAGTGTGTGTGGGATAAAAGAATATAGGTCTTTGGCATCAGTAGTTAGAAAAACCGAATTTACAGTAAATAAACCAGATCAATTCTACTCTAAAATTCCCAAGAGTCCTAAAAGAAATACTAGTTATCTATCAACAACTCTTAATAACACATAACATTCTATCTCTTGACCCCTAGAGTTCACCACAATATGTTTAAGTTTGCAGTCAATATATTTGGCCATAGGGTGGGTTTTAGTTTTTCCTGCATTTACAAAAGGATGCAGAGGGTTCTTCCTGATTTTTATGAATTTTGGGGATACCAAAAGTGGGTAAAAGGAATGAAGAAATGTATTTTTAGTAACATGATAATCATACCTAGTAATCTGATCCTGCATAAGCATATCGTATAGTCTGTTATCTATTTTTGAATATACAAGATGAGCTTCAATAATTGAAACTTCTTCATTGGTCTCACCATTAACAATACCTCCATTTTATTCAAGGAATCTATAGCATTCATTCTAACCAATCCATCCCCATATCAGGTTTCATTACTGTAATATCTTTGTTACCCTAAACATGTTATAATAATCATTTTTCTTCTAAAGTAAGATTGTGAAAAAAATGTACACTTTTTTACACAACATGAACGACTATCATATTCACATATATTTTCAAATAGTTGAATAGGATTTAAAAGTGGATTAAAAGCAGTGGCCCAGTCTAATAATCCATTTTCCCCACCTTCCAATATCTTACTAAAATAAAGGGCTAAATTTACTTTCCTCATGTATAACTTCAAATCTATAAGTGGGTTTGATCAAACAGCTCTTCTGCTAAGGACAAAATTAAAATCGTTTTTGAAAAGGTTAGCATACTGCACATTGAATATTTCTCCACTATAATTATAAATTTTAAGATCACTCCTCTGATTACATATAACTCATCCTGTTCCTGTGTCTCCTCCTGTGTGGGGCATTCCCACATCTGTCATTCCTGTGGTGTTGCCATACCATGTTGTTCTGGTCACCCTCCCTCACACTGTCTCTCTCCTAATTCATAATTCTCTACTATCACCTTAAAGAGGGAACTCTAAAAGGGATTCATGATCAGATACCTGATGACCAATATCATGGTTAGGGTTACTCACCTCCTGACTATCATCAGGTCCATCTTTATTAGTAACATTATATTTAGGGAAAGAGTAAGCCTCCAGTATCAGCTATATGCCTTCAGGGCACTCAGCCAATCAGCACATGCTACTGCCAAATGAAACATTTGTTCTAAAATAAACAGCTTATTTATGTATTTATTTAATTTAGCCAAATGGTATGTTCCCTACTGAAACAGTTCACAGACCTCATCAACTGCCTGTTTATTGATAAAACCGTACTTTTTTAACCTTTTATGATTACATAAGCAAAAATGCCATATTTTATCATTGATATATCTGTCCTCACCTCATGAACTCTGCCATTGTCCCTTGGCAGTTTGTTTGGGAACAGGACAGCACGGTGGTGTAGCCGTTAGCATTGCTGTCTCTAATACTTCAGGTTGGCTTTCAGGAGTGCCTCCTTGTCAGAGTTTGCTCATCCTTATTATGCCACATGAGTTTTTGCTGGCTGTTCTGCTTTCCTCCAACATACTAAAGATGTACAATAGGTGGTCTGCTGATCTTATAAATTGCTACTATGTGTGCATACTATGTGTGAAAGCACATATGTGTGTTTGTGTGCATGTGTGTGTGTGTGTGTGTGTGTGTGTGTGTGTGTGTGTGTGTGTGTGTGTGTGTGTGTGTGTGTGTCCACGCGTGCATGCATGTGCATGTGTGCATGTGTCTGTGATTGTGTATGTATTTGTGTGTGCATGTGCCTGTGTGTTTGTGTGTGTGTGTGTGTGTGTGTGTGTGTGTGTGTGTGTGTGTGTACTTGTGCATGTGTATGTGCATTTGCACACATGCATGTATGTGTGTGTATTTGGTTCTGTGCCTCTGTTTGAGTCCTGCAATGGGGTGGTACCCTGTTAACGACTAGTTTCACTGGTTTGAGTCCACTGAGTTGGTGGATAGCCTCCAGCTCTTCCATGAGTCAGAAAATGGAATAAGTGTATGGAAGGGAAAGAATTAATAAATGAGTGTTTAATATCAAACTTTAATATGACACTTCATACTTCCACTTTAATTGAATTTGTTAGTTTGTTAAATGAGTAAGTGAACGAACTGGCTGTTCTTTTTTTGTCTCGTTGTCATTTCACTTAATCAGTTCACCAAACATTTTAGCAATATTCTCATATAAATTGAATATTTTCATTATTAAAATCATTTCCTCTTTATTTTAAAGCATCTTTCAACACTTCTTTGTCTACAACTTCTTAAACAGCTTACATTAATAAACAAAGCAAATAAATTCTGGTTTATGTGGCTTACATAAGCATAGAAGAGAAGCAACGACACAGTGTAGGAATAGTTCAGATTCATAAATAAATGTCAATGTTCAGAGGACAAGCAAGAAGAAATAATTAACAGTAAACTATTGTAGCAATATTAGCAACAGAGTCATATTATTGCTTAATAAGTGCAACGGGGAGAGATGTTTACACAAGCAGAGAAGTATATATTACAGAAGTAAAGGGGTTGGCTTGAAGAAAGCAAAATAAAAAAATGTAGATAGAATAATGTGGAAGGAGAAAAGCATGAGAGAAATATGAGAATGAGGGCAGAAACATCTAGTCGTGAGCACATGTGCTTCCCGTGAGTATTCGTATTTCTTCAGTGTGGGAATGTAAGGTTAGGCTTCCTAAGATCCTCACAAATCAATAGCCTTGTAAATATCAATGAACTTTTGCCAGATTTGCTATGAAGAATTGCATCTTGTTTGATTGACACATGATTATTCAATCCTAAAATATCCAAACCATTGGGAATTCAACGGTCAAAACATCACTGATCTCAAGGTGACAAAAAGAAAAAGCATTCTTTTACAGGCAATAACAGAAACCAGTTTGCATAAATAAGTCAGCTACTGTAATGGTTAAGGTGTTTGACTACCACCATGCAAAAGGTACAAGGTTTGATTCAGACCTGCAGACAATGTCTGTGCAGAGTCTGAATGTTCTTCCTGTGTTTCTGTGGGGTTCCTCCCACATCCCAAACCATGCTGAATGTTTCCACCTCAGACTCACCCAGCAATGGAGTTGTGAGCATTGCACATTCTCTAGATGGTGCCTGTAGAGGGAACAGTTATAATGGACATCAAGTGTGGAATGCAGTATCCTCAAGATAGGAGAACTCCGATCACAGATTGCATGTCATGTCAGGGCTAGTCACATTATGGTGTAAAATATAGCTGTAGGTGATTTTGTTATGTTGACTAAAAACAAAACAAAACAAACACACCCACCTTAGTAATGGATACTAAATTATATACACACACACACACACACACACACACACACACACACACACACACACACACACACACACACACACACACACATGCACCTGTATCTGTACACTGTGTGAAGCTTTTCTCTAAATTGCTTTCGTTTATTAACGCTGTATATTTTCTTGAACTTGTTCCTGCTTGAACCTGGCTTGAGCCTGAAATGAGCCTTTTGAGGTCAGTGCTCTACCCCCAGTAAACATACATATATACATACGTATTTTTAATGTTTTAATCTTTCATCTTTTAATATTTCCCCTCTACTCTCTACTAACCCTCCTTCTGTCATCCTCTCTCTACTTGTTCCACAGGATAGGCTATACAACATTCTATTCAGTCCTGATGTATGTTACAATTTATTCCTGAATCATCTGTAATGAAACTGTACAGCAACTATGTATACAATGAAACTTCCTCTGCCTACTGTTTTACTGTATCCTATCACTGTTACTGTGACTTTGAATAAGAGGATGCCTTATATCATTAAAAAAATTATACTTTAACTATGTATGGGAGGCTGCTACACATGCTTAATGTTATTCAGTATGCTGTTATTGTTACTGCGATTATGTATGGGTTAAAACTGTATGATATTACTGTTTTACTGTATTGTGATTACTTTTATAATTAACTGTATATTATCAACCTTTTGGAGCTTTTCTCCTTGGGTCTCTGGTGAAAATGGGCATCTGCCCAGTCAGACTAACCTGGTCAACAAATGTCAAATAAACAAATAAATATGTGAATGAATGCAGACTGGATTATGACTATAAAATTTCACTCCACTTACAAAGGTATTAGGTATTTAATTAGACAAACCAAAGTGCGAAAGATGAGTGTATTCATGCTATAGTACATAGCAATCTAATACTCAGGCAGACATTTATAATGTGTTTATATTCATTCAAGACAGATGCCTCTTATTAATACTTAGAAAGATCAGAGGGACTAAATGCCTTGACATGCTGCTAACCTAAAAGTCATCTCAGTGAAATGGATAAGGAACAGAAGAAGTGTTTCAGAGATGCCTTAGATCAGTGTTTTTCAAACTGTAGTCCGTTGACTGGCTCCAGCAGACATTTTCTAATGGTCCGTGAAATGGGAGACATTTTTTTAAATTAAAAATTATTTTTTTGTGAGGGTGTTCTTCTTTAAGAAGAACATACTTTGCATCCGGTCACACAACACCTGTTGTGTTTGTGTGACCAGCTGTTTATGTCTTTTGTCTTCCTTGCTTGTGGAATTTGAATGCCAGAAGACATTTGAAATGCGGACCACAAATGGACAAGTGAGGGGTAGAGCTGTGTGTGTGTGTGTGTGTGTGTGTGTGTGTGTGTGTGTGTGTGTGTGTGTGTGTGTGTGTGTTAAGAATGAGGTAGGTGTCTCTCAACTGTTCAGATTTTTGCAGAATGCCTACATTTTTGCCTCATATTTTTAGTCTGTTCCTCAGAAAATCTGAGTTTTTTTGGGTTTATTGTGGCAAATCCGTGACAGAATTTACTAAATAATGACAGGCAGTTGAATTTCAGACTTCATATCCTTCAGAAAATTCATGATAACACAATACCTTTTATTATAGCAACTTTATAAGTTTGTGAGAGCAATATTTAAAGTTTGTCCCTATTTTGGGGGCTTTGTCCCACCATTATTTCTGACATTGCAAAGATATTTTTATGCTAAGAGGTTGATAGGTATGGGGTGTGTGTGTGTGTTTGTGTTTGTGTGTGTGTGTGTGTGTGTGTGTGTGTGTGTGTGTGTGTGTGTGTGTGTGTGTGTGTGTCTATGTTGTATGTGTAAGATGGAGGTAAGTGTGTGTTTGCGTCTGTGTGAGGAAGGTAGGTAGGTGCTTACCTCTCAACTGTCCCTGATTTTCAGGGACATCCCTCATTTTGACTGAAACTTTAGTGCTGTCCCTTTTAATCCCACCTAAAAGTGGTGACTTTTGGAGAAAAGGTGCTGAATTACTATTAATAAATAATAATTAGCATTACAGATTTCTTTTACTTTAGGAAAAATGCATATTTACTCATGTTCTGTTATTTTATCAATGTCTGAAATTAATAATACTAATATATGAAAAGTGTCCCTGATTATTTTTGGATTTGTCCCTGATTCTGTTTGTATTTGTCCCTTTCTGGTTGAGAGCTATGGGAATGTGTGTGTGCGTGCATGCGCGCGCGTGTGTGTGTGTGTGTGTGTGTGTGTGTGTGTGTGTGTGTGTGTGTGTGTGTGTGTGTGTGTGTGTGTGTGTGTGTGTGTGTGTGTGTGTGTGTAGATAAATATTAGGTAGCATACATATTAACTGTCCAGATGTTTCACCCATAGTTCTGGTCTGTTACTCATAAACAAGGACTGAAGTTTCAAACTTCATTTCCTGGCAATGATTTATCAGCATTTCTCACTTAGTATACTCAATTTCTATGGTCACACTACGTGTCTGTATCTTTCTCAATTGGTGAGATTACTATATTGGCATACAATGCTCAAACAGCGATTGTTTTAATCGGTTCCTTATAAATAATGTTTTTCATTTTTGCCTTAGCGGTCCCTGAAATAATTATCCTATTTTCACCAGTCCCCAAGTGTAAAAAGTTTGAAAACCACTGTCTTAGATGTCACTAAACATCATGCATTCCTAAATTTGAGAGGCTCCTTCAGCATTTGAAATCTGCAAATAATATATTTAGTAAGAAAAATATATTTTTGTAGGGTGCCCAAAACACTTTATGAAAATTTTAAAGGAACTTTCTTGGCAATATTTAGATTTAGACAGATTCCACAATAAGTTTAGCTTATAAGTATTAAATGAAGTTATAACACTTATTTCCTTGGTCCTATTTCCTCTGAGCATACCTAGCCTTAATCTTCAGCCAGCTACTCAAAAATTCCCTACCATTTCTACATTTTCAAATCCAACTTTCATCTTTAAATCATTAAATCATGAAGAGTTTTGGGAAGTAGTCTAGAAAATCCACATTAATTCCCCTCCTAAAACTATACCATATGTTGTATATTTCTAAAAATGGCCAGGTCACTCATTGTAAAACACATTTCTGTCACTGCAGGTGCACTACCCTTGATTCAAGCATGCCTATGATATATCACATTCAGAAGTTTCATTTCCCTTCTCACCAGCAGTAGACCATCCGATGTCTAATGTATGCTCCTGATAGCAATCTTCAGAAAACTAATCTATAGTCAGCCTCCTAATCATCTGCATAATTATGACATTCTTACTACCAGCATGTGTTTCCATCATTATCCACACAAATATGAAGAACGGCTTGCTCAGGAGTGTTTTCTCTGTTGATATAGAATGCCTGTTTGAGTATGTAGATCAGCAACTGTTTCTCACCATCTTGCATTTCATAGTATTTGGTGAGGAGTTAATACAATGGCTTACTAGCTATCTGGCAGAACACAATGTTTAATTGTACTGATATTGGCAATATAAATTTGAGTATCCTAGAGCGCATTTCTAGGTCTTATGGTATTTTTTTTTTGTTTATTAGCACTTTGTGAAAAATCTTTCTTATATAAAGCCCACCTGCACACAAATCTTTCTTATATAAAGTCCACCCTTTATGCTGATTATATTCTTTTGCTGTAATCAGAATTCACATTCACAAATGTACAAAGAGACATTTAAAAAGATCTTGCCATTTTTGAAATAGACATATTTCCAAACACAGCCACAAATGTACAAAAATAGCTTTAGAAAAATCTTAATATTTCTGGTATAGACTCCTTTCCAAAATATTTTAACAGAAATAAACAATCATTATGACATTTTATTTTTATTTGTATTTATTTTTTTATTTTATGTATATTTATTTTTCGGGGTAGAGTACTGAGCTCCATGGACCTTTTTCAGACTCAGTCTGGTAGCAGCCAAAATAAGTTGATTGATTTCAAACTATTCGAGCTTATTCAGTATGCAGTCATATTACACATCCGGTAGCAAAAGTATTTATTTATTTGCAATTGTTAATTTGGGCACATGAGCTGCTTTAAGGATTCTTTTCCGTGATAACCCTGCCACAAAGGTGCACAGACAATATAAAATTTATATAACAAAATGATGAGCAGTTCATAAAAGGTAATATACATGCACAATTTCATAGATCGTGAGACAATGAGAGATACCATATATAATGTATTTATAACACATTTGATTAGTATATTGTTTTTGAAAATAATATGTATTTATTTATTTATTTATTTGCAGTTGGTTTACCAGGATAGTCCACTGGGCCAAAGTGAACCCGTTTTCAATGGAGTCATGGGGAGAAAAGCTCCATAAACAATCAAGGTTACAAAATGATGTAGATAATAAGTTTACATGTGTTATAATATAGCGCAGACCAAAGACAATTAATATAACAATATGACATAGAGTGAAAATATACAATTAGATTACACAAGAACAAACATTGCAAACAGTATAGGTTTTAGATAAATGAACAGGTAGTGCAGAATTTTAAGGAATGATTACAAGATACATACAGGAACATTAAAATATAGGAAGTTTGAAGTAACAGGTGTAGACTAGAATAATATCCAGTTTGCAAGTAATTAACAAACAGTTTATGAGTTTGAGGAGAAGTTAGAAGGAGCAATGTTAATGAAAAAGGGGGGAAAAAGAAAATTTGCAGTGTGAGTTATGTAGGGTGGCAGCTGATATATGGTATGTAAATGTAGAAAAACAATAAACAACATGCTAAACCTTTGCAATATTACTACATGTTTATTATGGAAGTAATTAATTTAGAAAATTGCATGTTAACAAAGAACATTCTATACTATAAATAATTCTGCACTATAAACTATACTAGATAAGTAAGAAAAACGCACAACATGTTTTGGCTTACTCATATGCTGTGTACTATAGTGAGTGCTAGGCTAGCACTAAATACTAGAGGAACCATGGGAGTTGAAAGGCGTGGCACTGATGAGCCTAGGAAATACACTGAGAGAGTGACAAAAAGCAGACCAGAGTTTTCAGACAGGAAGCAGGTTCTGCAGCGAATGAGGGGCAGCTGTTCCAGGCTATATACTAGTGTTATTCCTCATTAATGAGCTATAGTTAATCGAGAGAGAATACTGAGAGGCGTCCCATAGATGGTATAAAGGAAAAGGAGTGAGAGTGTGGAAGAGAAGCCTGCTTTCCTGCAGAACGAACTGTGACCTGTCTGACCTGAATTTATTGTATTTGAAAGGAAAGACAGAAAGATTCTACGAGGTTCTGCTGCTGCCTTAGACATTTGAAGGATACCTATTACTGCGGTGGTGGTGCTGCGGTAGCGTTGTCGCCTCATAGCAAGACGTTGTCCCATTCGATTCTCAGCTAGAGCGTCTTCTGTGTGGAGGCATACATGAATGGGGCGTGCCTTCGTTGAAGGTTGAGTGTCAGGGCTGGTAACCCGGTACGTAAAAATCCACTACCAATCATTAGCGGACCGAAGTTCCGCTGTGGCGACCCCTAACCGGGAAAAAGCCGAAAGACACAAACAAACTAAGGCCTACCTATTAACTTATATCAAAGCTTAATAACGACATGTCAAGGTATAAAGGGGAAAAAAAAAATCTTTCTCATTGAATATTACTTGTGACATTGCTGTCACAAATGCTGCAAACACTTAAAAAGAAAATGAGATGTGCAGTGTCCCCATACCCACCTAGCACTGTGGACTTCTACAGATGTGATAAAGAATTACTAAAGTGTTGTAGCTGTTGCCTTATGTCAAAGCAGCTGTCATAACGGTGAAGAGATGGGAAGTATAGCTATGTATTGTATGCAATTTACCTGTGACCTTGCTACCATCAAGACAGCAGGCACTCCAAAGAGGAGCAGAATGCTGCCGGTGTTTCCTCACACCAAGGCACTGGCTAATATTTTAGTTGTGGAAAGTTTTTATTACCTTTCTTGCAGCCAGTAAGGCCTCCATTTTTAAAGAGTAGGATGGAGTGCGATAGTGACCTTTTTTGCAACAATGTACATTTTGTAAAGATGTTGAAATATGCAGAGTGAAATAGAGTTTTGAAACTGAAATGACTCCAGGTGGATGTTACCAGTGAATTTGCTGCTGCTGAGTCATTAAGAATTTTCAATGGTTTTGGAAAAGTAGTGCTTAAAATGTAACAAGTTGGGGCTAATAGTCTCCATAAGCATGAACAGAACAATTTATGTCATATGTAGTTATGAGGGAAAGTTTTCTAATGTTAGTTTAGGTGAAAAAGGTTCTTTAGTGAGACCCACTAGATTTATTATGTGTTGAAAATAAATAAGAGGGTTGAAATAAATGACCAGTAGGGAGGGAAGAGAGTATATTGGTAGACAGAGAGTATATTGAACTTTGTGCAGTAGAAAAGGTAGAAATAATGTAGGTTGTCTCATAGTTTGAGGAAGAATGTATAGATGCTGATTGGCAGACAGCAGGAAGGAATGTGATATGAGTTTTGGAAAGGTGATGGAAATTATGTTGTATACATGAAATGGTTTAGAGAGAAATAGGAGGTAGAAAATTGCTAGGAAAGCATTTGCTATGTAATTGGTTAGGTATAAGTAAAAGGTGTGGCTAGAAGATATAAGTATAATGATATGGGAATGGTTGGGAAAGAGATTACCCCACCCTTCTCTTACTCACACATTAAAGTGAAAATCAACTAACCCTCTCTTCTCAAAGACAAACTAAAACAATTCACAAATTGACCAAACCCTAGCTACACCTACTCCATAGACTCACTTGCAGTGGTGATATACATCCCAATCCAGGACTCAAAACATCAATCAGCCCAAACTTAAATCACCTAAATCCCCTACACCACAGAACTACCTCAGCTCTCCTCTTCTTAAACATTAATGTAAGAAGTATACTTAACAAAATTCATGACCTTCAAGCAATACTAGCTTTATACAAACCAGATATTGCTGTTAACTGAAACATGGCTCAAACCACAATTTATTTTTATTTTACTTTACATTTGTTGACCGGGCTGGTCTAACTGGATACATGTCCATTTTCAGCAGGGGCCCGGGGAGAAAAGCTCCAAGAGAAATAGTTAAAAATAGCAAATTTACAGATTTTACTCAGATAAAAATATACAATAGCACACAAAAAATTCACTCAGGGAGAAAAAAAAAGTACAAGAGAAAAAATAAGAAATAAATAACATAAGCAATAGTGCAGTCATATATTACTGAAGTAACAAACTAATACAGAGAATATTACAGATACAACAACAGGAATTAATTACAGGGAGGGAGTTCAAAATTAAGAGAGGTAACATAAAGGAAGATAAGTACTGCTTTAAATGTCGGGGAATGTGAACATGCTAGTAGCAAAAGACAATCTTTGTGTGCAGGAGAATGTGACCATACTAGTAGGAAAGGCAGTCTAGTCAGGGTTAGTGCAGGGGCAAAGCCGGTGAGTTGTGAGGTGGGTTTTGAGATGAGATTTAAAGCTGGGAAGAGAGGAGACTGAAGTGAGGTTGTCAGGAAGAGAGTTCCAAGCCTTTCCTACAGTGTTAGAGAACAAGGAGCCTCCTGCCAGGTTATTGGATTTACATGTTGATATAAGAAGTTTGTTAGAAGAACGTAGGCTTTTAAGGTTGCAATATGGTGTAAAAAGAGTATTGAGAATAGGGGTGTTGTTGGGTTTATAGAGGATTTTATGGGCTAAGGAGAGCTGATGAAATAAGATCAGATTTTGAAGCTAAAGCCATTCTAATTGCCTAAGGTTTAAGCAGTGATGAGTTCTGAAAGTGGAGTTAGAGGCAAATCTGGCAATGCTGTTGAAAGTGACTGCCAGTTTGGAGAGGTTAGTTTTGGACAGGTTAGTGTAAATAGGGGAGGCATAAAGTAGGGTGGAGATCAGATGTGAATGGGCAATGCAAGTTTTAGCAAGAGGTGTAAGAAATGGTTTAGTTCTATACAGGGAGCCTAGTTTTCTGTTAACTAATTTTATAGTGTTGTTAATGTGACAGTCAAAACATAGGTTGTTGTCTATCTCTATTCCAAGGAGCCTGGTGGAAGAGTCAGGTGTTATGATAGTACCATTGTTAGACAAGACAGAGAAGTTGAGCAGAGAGGATTTATGGGTGGGGGAGAAGAGTAACAGTTTTTTTTTTTTTTGGGTTTAAGATTAAGCAACGTTTAAGGAACCAAGTTTCAACTGTTCTGAAAGTTTGTCGGGTGATGGAATGTAGTTCTGAGGGGGAAGAGACAGAGCAAATCAAAGTAGAATCATCAGCGTATTGTATACAGGTTGCAGAGGGAATAGTGGTGTGAAGATCATTTATAAAAGTAGAGAACAGGAGGGGGCCCAGTATAGAGCCTTGTGGGACTCCAAGGGTAATGGGGAGGAGGTTGGATAAGTTATTTTACCAGAGAACAGCCTTTTGTCTGTTATGTAAATAAGACTCAAACCACTTTATTGCACTAGAGTCAAGTCCAAAATTTTTGAGTAAATTAATCAGAATATGGTGATTAACCATATTAAAGGCTTTAGACAGGTGTATAAAGAGAGCAGAGGTGAGAATATTTTAATTTTGATTTTTGTTGATGCAGTCAGTGAAGGAAAGGAGGGCTGAAGTGGTGCTGTGGAAAGGTCTAAAGCCATGTTGACAGACAGCTAGTAGGTTGTTATTTAATAGGTGTTTAAGAAGTTGTTTTTCGACGCATTTTCCATGATTTTAGCTAGAGGGGAGAGAAGGGCTATGGGTCGGTAGTTGGAGAGTTCTGTTGAGTTACCACCTTTGTGCAGGGAATGATATGTGAAATTTTCCAGATGGAAGGAATGAAGCCTTCTACAAAGGTGCTGTTAATCAGAATGGAAATGGGATAGGCTAAAGGTTTGGCTGCAATTTTTAGATACTGAGCTGGTATAAGGTCAGCAGAAGGGGAGGAGGTCTTAAGTTTTTGGAGAAGAGAACAGATAAGAGATGTAGGTATAGGATGCAGTAGAAAAGATGGAGAAGAAGTGTTAGAGGAGGAGGTGGACTGAGAGGAGATGTTGGGGGCTAGTTGATTTGCTAAGGCTTAGACAGTTTCAGAAAAGAAGGTGTTAAAGGCATCAGCAGTTTGTTTAGGGTTGTTTTGGGGAGTACCTATGGGGCAAGGGGTGTCAGAGTGACCAGGCTTTAAGAGGCTATGTATTCCTGCCCGGAACTTTTGAGGAGTTTGCTGGTTAGCTAGTTGTAGATTATAGCAGTAGTTCCTTTTGTCTAGTAGAACAGCTTTTTTAGTTGCATTTCTAATTTGTCTAAAGTTAAGTTGGTCGGTAGGAGCTTTAGAGGAAACGTAATTTGGTCCAGAGTTTATTTTTCAGAGTAATTGTATGTCTTGTATCTTTTGAGAGCCAAGGGGCTGGTTTTGATCTTATTCTGATAGATCTTAGGGGAGCATGAGAGTCTAAAATAGACAGGAACTTGGAGTTGAAGTAAGCTACAGCATCCTCCAGAGGCAGTTGTTTAAGGGTAGACCAGTTGCAAGCATTAAGTTCAGAAAGGAAGATTTCAGGGTTAAAGTTTTTGTTAGTCCTGACCATTTTGTATTTAGTTAGGTTAGGGGATGTAGTTTTAAGCTGGTATAAGTAAGTAAGAGCATGGTCACTTAAATCATCAGGTAGTGTACCAACTGTGTAAGTATGGTGGTGCTTATTTATCAGAATCCACTCTAATATGCTTTCTTTGTTGTTAGTTTTGTTGATTCTGGTAGGGGCTTGAATGATTTGAGAGAAAAACCATGAAGATTTAAGAGAGTGGGAGAGTTTACAGAGGTGCAGGTTATCCAGTCTATATTGACGTCTCCAAGAGCTATAGTTTCTTGTGGAAATTGAATAGGCCAGCTAAGGATCTCTTCTAGGGAACTGATATTATTTCCAGGAGGAATGTAGGTGCATATTATATAGATGGACTTGTGTGGATTAAGCTACAGTTTGGTGACAAGGATTTCGGCATTATTTGTGGAGGGAGGGAGGTTTATCTTGTATGACAGTAATTTGTAAACCAGTTTTGTAAAGGATAGCTATCCCACCACCTTTTTCGGCTTTACAGTCAAGTCTGTGGATGTTGTAGCTGGGGGGGGGGGGGTGGTAATCTCCCTGTCTAGGGTTGTAGGTTTGAGCCAGGTTTCGGAAAGGCATAGGATGTCGAAAGACTGTATGTCTAGCAGGGCATGGATGTGGGTTATTTTATTATTAATGCTGTAGATGTTGATGTGAGCAAAGGAGAAAGCGTTAGGGGGTTTAGAGGATATGTTTGGGTATTCGGGAGGGGGACAGATTGGGTTTATAGTAGCAGTTTTGATTGGGCCAGGGTTGGGATGAATGTCACCTGCTAGAAGAGATAGAAGTAGTCTTTTTATAAGGTCTGAGGGTTTGGAGAGGAAGAGTAAGGATTTTCTGTTTCTCTGACAACATCACAATAATGAGATTACTGCCCCAGATTATAACATTATCCGAAGAGACAGATCAGAGAAAAAGGGTGGAGGTGTTGCAATATTATACCAAAATCATCTTACCTTAGAACAACTAGATTACAATACCCATGAATTCAAAGATGTAGAACTAATCCTTACCAAATTAAAAATAAGTTCCAACAAACATATAATTATTGAAGGTGGCTATATATCACCAGGCAATAACATCACTGTAATGGAAAGCCTGCTTAATTGGACCTCCAGCTGCCTTCCACATGAAACCACACCAGTTCATCTTAGACTGGATCCTGGTATCTGACCCTGCTCTTGCACAGCAATCTGTTTGTCTTCCAGATACCCTACATTGAGCATCATCCAATTTACCTAATTAGGAACAGATTCCAAACCATCAACCAACCTATCCTCAGAGTATATATACACAAAACCTTTATAGCTACTGATCTCATGAATACTCTAAAAAGCTGTAACTGGACCCCCCTAAAACATCTACCTCTAGACAATGCTGTTGAGTACTTTAACACAACCTTCAGAAAAATCTTAAACCATCATGCACCCCCTAGAACCATTAGAATAAAATCTAACTAGGCCCCATGGCTAAGAAAAGATACTAAAACTATAATGAAAGAGAATGTATATATTCAGTATATAAAAAAAAACCACTATATATATATATATATATATATATATAAAAACCTACATAAAAATAGAAAAGATGTACTATACATCCATGCCTATATAAAACAGAATCACAATACTGCATCCAGGAAAGTCCATTCCTATTCAGTTTAACAAATTATTTACCAAAACAGTCCAGGCACTTGCCAATGCCCAAAATAGTGCTAGCAGCCCCATAACAATATCTACCCCAACCCACCCCAGTATACAAAACAATAGCCCCAGTTTTCACCTCCATTCTGTATCCTAACCCAACTATACTACCGCCACTACTAACCACAACATTTACTGTATATACTGTTGATAATCAATATCTTGTTATTGTATTAAAGCCAACAACCTGTAATGTTGTTTATATGATGCAACTTTGTATATCTATTTATCATAAACATGATATGGAGCTTTTCTCCCCGGCATCTGCTGAAAAAGAATTTCCTGGTAAATAAATAAAATAAATAAATATAATATCTAAACTCCTTGTGTCAACTATAGACCAATGACCTCAGTACATGTATAATAATCAATTCTGGAACATGACGCATGATGATAGTACCTCCAGAATAACAACCTACTCTCCATATCCCAGCATGGCTTTAGACCTATTCACCAACATAGTTAACCACCAATTGTTTCTTCCATATTCTTAAACCTATCTTTAACATGGAAAACCACAGTCTGCTTCTAAATATAAAGCAAAGTCCTATGGCAGGACCAATTGTCCCCCTGTTACCACATAGGAGTCCAAGGATTCATCCCTGGTTCTCTCTATTTACTAATCAGATCTCTTCATCCTAATAGTACAATATGCAGATGACACCACCCTCATAACTTGGTTCACTAACATCAAACTTCTTTTTAATCCCAAAAATCAAACTAATATATTTTCAGCCCTGGCAGAGCTCCTCCCCTAATCACTATTAACTCCAAAGAAAACATTCAAATCAGTCCAACCACACTCACTAAACTGGTTTGACATCCACATAGCACAAACCATTAAGAAAGTTAAAAACTTGGTCTAGGAACAAACAGTTGGACTCATCTCCCATCTTGACCAATCTAAACTGATCTAAAAAATGGAATCTTGCTACAACAAGATTGCCAAATTTGCTACTGAAGCCTCGTGATAGGTCCCACCACTGTGTGTCCTTAAGCAACTCAACTGGCTTGAGTTGCCTCATATCTCTTCTACTCAAACTCTCTATAGCACACACAAACCTACTACCTTCCTGAGATAACTCCAGCACTTCAGCACCTAATTCAGTCCACATTCCCTCTAGAGCCTTAAGTTCTACTGTCATCAAACTGGTGAGTCCCTCAACACCATTGCCAAAACTTGGAACACACTACCAAGCCAAATAACTTCTACCACCTCCTTTAGTCAATTCAAAAAACTCCTGAAAACCCACTATCCAAGTAACTGGCTATGCTCATGCCACACACCAGGCTAATCCATACCAAGAGTATCTGTCAGGGTACAGCTATGTATAAACAGTTTCTCCCCTGAAAGCTTCCAAACCCATGTACATTTACCTTAGAAAACTTATAACTGCAAAAGAAAAAAAAATGTACCTCTGATTGTCTACTGTAAGAAATGTTAATCACTAGCATGTTGTCCTGATGTGTATAGGTTCATAGGTTCATATATGCCATATGTATGCATGTTCTACTTCTTTGTACTCTCATGTAATGTACTGTAATGTGGAGCTTTTCCTCCTGGGCCTGCACTGAAAATGGACCTGTGTCCAGTCGGACTTTCCCGGTAAACAAATGTAAAATAAAAAATAAATAAATAAATAAATGTGAAGAACCAAGCTGGAATTTCCCAGAGCTATCCAAGTACTTAAAAAATCATCAGCCAGGTGTGTGCAAAATGGTGGATTGTCTTCAAAGTCAGAAGAGGTACATTAGTGTTTTAGAAAATGTTTTATTTATTTGTAGCTCATGGAGCATCATGACCGTTATCTGAATTAACAGAAACGTTGACTTTCTAAGTGCCTTTCGGATGTAGGAAAAGAGATTAGTAATAGTTTATTAAAAACATTTCAGTGCTATTTAACCGAAGTCATGCAGTAGAGCATAATAACAAGCAATGCTGGCCACTACAGAACAGTGGTGAGAAGCTAAAACAGCTTTAAAAACTGTGCAACCCATTGCTAGCATAAAAAATATGGCTGACTGAAGTTAAAGTTGCTCATTATTCAAAAAGATACGTACTTTCTGTGATTGGTACTACATGGTACAGATGAATCTCCATGCACTGAATAGAATTATGATAAAGTCTCTCCATTTGTTATTTATTCCCAAAATGGATGTCAGGATTCAGCTCTTAAGCTTCACTTCACTCTGCTCTTTAAATGAATTTCTTGACATCCATTCCTCAGTCACATGGCAAATTGGTTATGATCAGAAACATGATCAAAACCCCCTATATATCCTCCCTCATTAAAATTAATCTTTTGCATAATGTACCCAATTCTTTTCAAACTAAATCCTTATCCTTCATCCCCATTTCTTCACTTTCTCCTCAACTCTCTCCTCCTCCTCCCCTAAAACCTTATCCTTTATATCTATAAATATACAAAGTATACTAAACAAAACCACAGAAATTCACACACATTTCCCATTAAACTCCTCATATCTTAACATTGTCAGAAACCTGGCTAAAATCCCATATCTCAAACAATGACATGTTACCCCCAGGCTACAATAGTTACTGCCAGGATAGAATCTCAAAAAAGGAGTTGGCGTATCCATAGCTCACTCTGAACAACTGAACCTCTCCCCATTGTCCACCCATCACCTGACTTGTACCCTGCCAAACTATTACTGCTTAACTGCCACATACATAATATAGACATTCCCCCCAACTATCCAGACCTCATATTTACAAAGACTGTAGTAAACTCTTTAGCTTCAGCTCCACAACATTTAATGAAAGACTGTCCTCAATAATCTGGTCCTGCCTGCATAGTCTTCCCCTTAATGATGCAGTGATAAAACTTAACATCTTCTTAAACATCCTCAGCTCACTAGCACCCTTTTGGAAAATCAGAATAAAATCTAATTATGCCCCATGGCTTAAAGACACTCATTCCCTTATGTATCAGAGAGCTTCTGCTTGGAAAACTTGGATAAAATCTAAATCCCCTACTCACCATCAAATGTTTAAAGAACTTAGAAATCAAACAAAAAAATTCATCTACAAGAAGAAGAAGAAATTTTACTATAAGGCTCAAACTAGCTTTTATTCTAATCCCAAAAACTTCTGGAGAACTATCAACTCTATCGTCCATCGCAGAAGCCCTCAAACTCCTAGTCCTTACCCTAACAATTCAGCTCAGGACACTGCCTCCCTCCTCAACCATCACTTCAGTGATACTATCCATAAACTGACTAACACTAACTCGAACACCAATGCTACTATCCCTCACCAAACACCTTCTAATCAAACCCTCTTCTCTCTTAAACCTATACCCACCATGCATATAAAATCTCTCCTCCAAAACCTAAAACCATGTTCTCCTTCTGCTGATAATCTACCCCCCTCTTTCCCAAACTTGCTGCTGACTCTATAGCCTACCCAGTTTCAATACTTATCAATAGATCAGTTTGTGAAGCCACTGCACCTGATATCTGGAAATCTTTCTATGCAATATCCCTAGACGAAGGAGGCAACTCCACTGATCATCTAAATTTAGACCCATAGCTATACTCTTCCCCCTATCAAAAATCCTGGAAAATGTATACACACTCAGCTTGTTAAATTTCTTATTAAAGAAAACCTTCTGACACCTACCCAGCATGGTTTCCGTCCAAACCATAGTACTTCTACAGCCATTTTATCTTTTATTCATACAATAGCAGATGCCCAGGATAATAACAAACTTGTCTCATGTCTATTCTTAGAGCTATCAAAAGCCTTCAACACAGTAGCCCATTCTAAACTCTTAACCAAGTTAGCCAATCTTAATCTCTCAGCTTCCATACTTGAATAGATCTCCAGCTATCTCTCAAATAGAGTGCAGCCTGTCATTTGGCATTCCTCCTGCTCCCCCTTCCTACCCATCCATATATGTATTCCCCAGGGCTCCATTCTGGGACTTCTTTATACATCTTACTATCACTTCACTCTTATTCAGTATGTTGATGATTCTACACTCATCTCCTCTTCTGAAAGTTTCTGTCAACTTCACACACTTACCCAAAACTCTCTTCTCTCTATAGAAAGATGGCTCACTAAAAATCAGCTTATTTTACATTTTAAAAATAGTAAACTTTTATTCTTTCTACCAAAATCAATTTCACATCTCAAATCCTCCTTTACTATCTCTTCCTTAAATAAAACCATCATTAATATGGAATCCCACTCAAACCTACTGGGAATGATAATAGATGATCAATTAAAATTTGACCTCCACCTCCAACAAGCCATTAAAAAAAATCAAAAATGGGGTCTCCTCTATAGGAAAAACAACTTCTTAAATCTAGACTCTAGACTCTCCTTAGCTCAAGCTTATCTATTTCCAAGCCTTCTCTATGCTGCCCTATCCTTACAAACATTCAATCTTCCTTAATTGGTAAGCTAGAACAGTCATGCAATAAAATTGTAAAATTTGCTACAAACCTACCACATACCTCTCACCAGTGCATGGCACTAAAAGCCTACAGTGGCTTAAACTCCCCTATCAACTTCAACTTTCACAAATGCACAGGACTCACTTCTTGTTAAGCAAATCCTCAGCCTGCCCCTCCCTAAGCAATCTTGTATATTACTATACACCTACACACCCATACTGCAACACTGACCAACTTCTTCTTCAAATATATAAACCCAATAAATCTATTGGAAAAATATTATACAGATTTTTAGTATCTCAAACAAACTCCCACTCAACATAAGAAGCATTGCACACACTAATAGATTCAAAAAGGAACTAAAAAATTGTCTAGCTAAATTGTGGATGCGCCCTTGTCATGACTCCACTTAAACCCTTACCTCTCACTCATTCTACTTATTCTCTCCCCTACTTCTGCTACCTGCTAATGCTTTTGGGAGGGTAAGACTTAATCTGCTTCACCCCCTATTCCGTATGTAATAAGAACAAGTTTGAAGTTACTGCCCATGTGTTAGTCTATGGTATCTGCCATAGTTACGTTTATTTTGTTTTTGGATTTCTCATATTTGTAAACCGTTATATAAATATTCACCAACCACCATATCTTGTTATAGTGGCTGCACATAACAGCTCCACTTACCCATTGGGGGTATTTATAGATAGGATTTGTAAGAACGCTACTACATTTACAGACCGTTGTTTAAAAGATTCATTTTTATTTTATTTATTTATTTTATTTTACATTTGTTGACCGGGAGAGTCCAACTGGATTACAAGTCCATTTTTAGTGGAGGCCTGGGGAATAAAGCTCCAGGAGAACAATTTTTTTACAAAACATAGTTTTAAGGACAGACTTTTGACATACAATTTCCATAGAAGAGACTTTGACATACATATTAACTAACAGATAGGATACATTTGTTGTCTACAATATAATATTAAATTTTAGAAGATATTCCTAAGTTTAGGATTCCTGTGATAGATTTACTATCAGAGTAAAAGCAGAGAGACATAGAATAAGGCTCCGAGAGAGCAGATGATGCCCGCTATAGTTGAGAAGGATAACAAGTTGATTTACTATATGTCTTCACCTGGTTTTAGTTGAGAAGGATAACAAATTGATTTACAATATGTCTTCTCCTGGTTTTAGTTGCTTATGGAAAGCACAACATTGCTGGGGTAGTTTCCCTAACTCCTGGAGAGATGGGATGAGCAATAGATTAACAGTTCTAAGTGGGTACAGTACTATGATGGGTTGGCTTAGCAGAGTTACTTAAATTAGATGAAGTGTTCTAATAAGACATTAGCCAGGGGGGATACAGGAGCACAGCTGATTATTCAAAAAGTGAGTTTTAACAAGTTTCTTGAACTGTGATGGGGATTTATTGTCAGTTATGTGGGCAGGAAGGGAGTTCCAGGTTTGTTGAGGAAGTTTTGTGTGCTAGACCTCAAGGGCCTGGCGGTTGTATAGGGTTGCAAAAGATTTTGTAGGGCTGGGGTGTTTTCAGAGTTATATATTATTTTGTGGGCTAGTGATAGTTGATTGAGTTGAAGTAGTAGTGGTAGTTCTAGCCAATTGAGTTTTTTTAGGCATTCACAGTGATGTGTTGTGATGGGAGAGGTTGTAGCAAATTTGGCTTCAAGTTTGTTTAGGTCGGATTTGTGTAGATTTGTAAGCATGGGGGAGGCATAAAGTAGGGTGGATAGTAGGTGAGTTCTCGCTATTGTAGTTTTGGAGTGGTCAGTGAGGAAATTTTTATTGCGATACAGTAGGCCAAGTTTTTATGTACTTTTTTATTGTTATAGAAATATGTAGGTCAAGTCTAAGGTGATTATCTATTTAAACCCCTAAGAGTTTGGTATGATTTGTGGGGGGTGATTTTGGTCTTGTTAAAGGAGGAGACGAAGAAAGAATCAGTGGGAGGTGTGGCTCTGTGGGAGCTAAAGAGTACTAGCTTTGTTTTACTTGGGTTCAGAATGAGCCTTTGGTTTACAATCCAATTTTCTGCTAGGGAAAAGTATTCTTGTGTTAGGGAGCGAAGGATGTCAATTGATTTGGCTACACATATTATGGTGGTATCATCTGCATATTGCACTATTGAGGCTTTAGGAATACTGTTTGGGAGCTGATTGGTGAAGAGGGTAAAAAGAAGTGGCCCCAGGATGGAGCCTTGGGGTACTCTTAGGGAGACTGGTAAGGAGGGGGAGAGTTGATTTTGTCACATAACAGCTTGTTTCCTTCCCTCTACATAGTTTTTGATCCAGGAGATGACAGGGGTGGTAAGGTTTAGAGTTGCTAGTGAAAGAAGGAGTTTATTGTGGTTAACAATATCGAATGCTTTGGACAAGTCAAGGAAGGTGTCAGATACAAGGACTCCATTGTTTCTGTGAGTATTGACAGTATTGGTGAAGTCTGTTAGTGTGGGATTCATGGGATTTTCTTTCTAAAAGTAAACAAGAATGATTTAGCACAAAATGTAGTTTCACCACTATCGACTTTGTTGATCTGTTTACTTCCATACCCCACAAAGAGGGATTATTACTATTTTTTGAAGCCATTAGGAATTTAACTACATTTGACAATACAATGCTGAATTTTATTATGGACGTTATGGAGGTTATTTTGGATAACAACTTTTTTTCTTTTGAAGGCGAGTTTTTTAAGCTGATTTAAGGGGTGGCAATGGGTGCAAGTTGTGCCCTAATTTATGCTAATTTCGATATGTCTGCATGGGAGACTAAGTATGTTCTGAACTCTGAGTTTAGGGATAAATAGTTGGTATACCTCCGTTACGTGGATGATATTTTTATTTTATGGAAGGAGACACCACAAGAGATAGATTCTTTTATGAAATATCTCAATAATATCTCTCCATTTTTTAAAATTTATAGGTTCACACTTGGACAAGAGTATTGATTATCTAGATGTCACCTTATATAAAGATGCGACAGACAGGTGTTTTGCATCAAAACATTTTTAGAAAGGACACATTCTCTAATAGCTACCTAGATTACCAGATTAACCACCCACAACATGCCAAAAAGAATATTTTGAAAGGGCAAATGGTTCAGGTGGCAAGAATGTGTTCTAATTTTTATAATTTTAAGGTTGAAATAGGTAAAACTGTGAGGCTGTTTTCAGAAAAGGGGTATCCCAACGATTTGATTTTCAGGATAACTTAGGAAGTTTTAAATGGATGGGGTACAAAATTTATGCCGTTGTTAGAGAGCATGTTGAATAAGATTCATTTTACTTATGGGGAAATTAAGAATAAAGATTTGCAAATAATATGGTGGTTCCATTTGGAGTTGTTTCTAAGGAAATCAAAGAGATTATTATAAAACACGTGAAAGAAAACAAAAGCTGGATAAATGCCTGGTATACACCTCAAGCAAAAAAAATGAAAAGACCAATGATTAGACCACAGCTGAAGATAAAAATGGAATAATCCACACCAGGAAATAAATCACTTGCAGCTTCACAGTAGTGCCCTTTATAAAACCAAAAGTTGTAACTGAGATGTAGTAGTCAAGGTAGGAAACGGTTCACTTGCAGTTTCACACCACTTTATTAAACAAGAGTAAGCACTTTTGCGATCTAAGTCAGCTGATCGCTTCTTCAGACTCATAAAAACAGTTAAAACATTGGTATTTAAAATATGGTTCAACCAATGTAAACACATATAGAACTATGACATAGACTAATTAAAATTGCATACATCAGTACATTAATTTGCCTTATATTCTGCATAAGATGAAATAAAATATACATATAACAGACACATTTTATGTAATAATCCATATTAGTTGATGTTTTAGTGGTCTGGATTTTAAAAAAGGTTTCAAGGAAACAGCATTGTTCAATCCAGGAGACCTATCTGCCTGAAGTAATAAAATCCATCTTTGTTCTGCTTCCTCTACCTTATTCCTTATATCACATCCCCTCTTACTTTTATTTATTATTTCTAAAACCATGAAATTAAAAATATGTTTCCTATCTTCTTCTTCCACATGTTTTGCTAAAGCACTTGTGTCTTTTTTATTTCTTATATCTCTAAGGTGTTCAAGGATATGTTCCTTTAGACACCTATTGATTTTGCCTATATAAAAGGCATGACAGACAGTGCAGAAGCTGAAATAAACCAAATTTTGTGTTCTGCAGTCAGCATAAAAATCTATATCAATTATAAATCCTAGTGTATGATGTTTATATGTAGATTTATTATATAAATAGTCACATGCTGTACAATTTCTGCAAGGAAAAGTCCACAGCCTATCAGATAGGATCATTCTTTCATTGTTTCTGGATTTATAACAGAGTTGCCTTTTTAAGGACCTCTTATTTCTAAAAGAAAAGCTGGGTCTATCTTCTAACAATTCTCTCAAGTCAGGATCCAACAATAAAACACTCCGATTCTTCTCAAAAATATTACAGAACCTTCTGATGTCACTTGAATAAGTTATAAGGAATCTAACTTTAAAATCATGACCTTCCTTGCTTTTAACATCTTCTATAGTATTTGAGAAGAGCGGTTTACATCTCCCATCCCTATTTTCAATGGTATATTTAGAGGTTTCATTTATGTCTTTCTTACTATAACCTCTGTTCAAGAAGTCTTTCTCTAATATAGTCATTGTCTTCACAAAGCCTTCATCTGTATTATGTAAGCAGCTTATTCTCATATATTGTCCTTTCACTACATTTTTATGTACAAATGTTGGATGCATACTAGTCTTATGTAAGATACTATTTCTGCATGTAGATTTTCTATACATCCCTGTTGTAAGTTCATCTAACGCTGTCTTCTTAACCAAAACATCTAGGAACTCAATAGAGTCCCTGGAATGTTGACTAGTGAATCTTAAAAATTCAGTGGTGCTATGTAAGTACTCCACCATCTCTTGCAACTCTTCACTAGTACCATCCCATAACAGGAAGACGTCATCTACAAAACGTATATACCATACAATTTTGCCAGCATATTTATTGCTAGCACTTAATACATGATCTTTTCCCCATGCAGCCAATGCTAAGCTGGTGTAGCTGTTAACACAAGCCGTGTCCATTGCTACACCAACTTTCTGTAGATAAAACTCATCATTGAATATAAAGACATTATTTTCTAGGACAATATCAAGCAACTCACATATCAAATTAATCTTAGTGCTTTGAAAAACTTGTTTCAAGGTCAGAATATCATGTATTTTCTCAATACCCCATTTATTTGGTATCACTGTGAACAGTGAAGTGACATTCATTGTCACAAACATATAATTTCTATTAATATTCCTGGTCTTATTATATAACAGTCACAGAAATGCCTTTGTATCCCTTAGTATAGTCTCACATGATTTTAGGACTATTTGTAAATTTTGTTCAATATAAATTGAGATGGTTTCTGTGGCCCATCCTTTACTGGATACAATAGGTCTCATAGGGGGCTGTGTGATGTCTTTGTAAATTTTAAGTAGACCATAAATAATGGGTATAGTTGGATGTAATGTCTGAAAGTAGTCAAACAATTCCTCGGATACATAATTAGTAATCAATAAGTCAAAAATATATACAGATATCCTGTCAATTATACCTTGTACTTGTCTCTCATTTAGTTCAACATAAGTATCTGTATCATTCAAAAGTTCCATCATTTTCTTGTAATAAAAAACCTTATCCATTACTACTACACTGCCCGCCTTGTCAGCGGGCCTAATTTCAATGCTGTGAGAATCCTTTAGTTCTGACAGTGCTTCAGTTTCTGATTTACTCAAGTTATAAAATCTAGGTGGAAGATTTTTAGCATGCATCTCTAATTTCATGCTCACACACATTAGTGAAAGTTTCAACTGTGGGATGTATCTTGGGTACAAAGGCACTAGGTTGTTTAAACATATTATCAAATACATTTCTTTTAAACATGGTTTTATGTGTTAGGTTACGTGAAAATAACTTCAGCTCTTTTAATAAATCAGTTAATACTGTTTTCTGTGCTGGAATAAAGTTCAGGCCTCTATTTAACAATGAGGCTTGTGCATCAGTTAAAGAAAAGCTAGATATATTAATTACCAAGTTTTTTGTTGGTTCTTGCTCCTGGTGTTCATATATGCAGGAGTCACTCATTCTCTCTGCTGTAATCGCGTTCTCCCTCTTCGATTCCTGCTGCTCGACCTGTCCCTTATTGGCAGCGCTTTCTTTAACACAAATGGATGGATTGAGGTTTGTGTAGCTTTCTTTTGCTCAAAAAAAGCTACTGAATCAGAATTAACACTGGAATCCATCCTTCTGTTAGTGCAAGCCATTTGGAAAGTTTCTTTTGCCATTCCACCATTTTCAAATGTGGGAGGTTCTATACATACTCTCTCTGTGCTGACATCACTGTTCTCACAGGGATTCTGATTTAAAGGGGCAGTACTATGCATATTTGAATTTTCAGAAATCTGTACTGTAGTCATTTTTTCTGCGTTTTCTGTACTCACAGCTGTTCTTCTTGGCCACGAAAATACCTCTTTACATTGAAAGTCATTGAGGTCCCTTTGCAATTTTTTAGTTTTAGTATTCTGCAACCTCTTATCATAGCCCTGTATATTGTCAGCAAGTTCATCTAATTTACTGCCTAGTACCTCTATAGGAAAATTATTAGTCAGTTGTTCTTGTAGCCTCTTTATCTCATCGGCTAGCTCTTTTTCTTGTGGTTTAAAAAATTCTATAAGCAAATGCATATAATCATAGCTAAGCTGTAAATTTAAATTCTGCCATTTTTGAAGTAATTCAGGTTAGGTCTCACCATAAGTAGGCATATTTAATACTCTGAGACCTCTTGGCACTATTTTATATTTTAATGATGCTTCTAGATGAAACCTTTGCCACTGTAGCCTTTTAAAGCTATATAACTTATTCTCCAGATCTCTATACAGTTCAGTGAACTTCTTATGCGTATCATAGTCCACTTGTTCTCTTTCATTCACTGGAAAAATAGGGTTTAGCATCAAGGGGTTGGAGTATATATGTAGTAGTCCAACTAGTCATTCACATTGATTCTTATTGTTGTCATTACCTTCAGCCACGTCCCAGCTTTTAAATACAGTCCAAGAAACACGTGAAAGAAAACAAAAGCTGTATAAATGCCTGGTATACACCTCAAGCGAAAAAAAAAATTAAAAGACCAATGGTTAGACCACAGCTGAAGATAAAAATGGAATAATCCACGTCAGGAAATAAATCACTTGCAGCTTCACAGTAGTGCCCTTTATAAAACCAAAAGTTGTAACTGAGATGTAGTAGTCAAGGTAGGAAATGGTTCACTTGCAGTTTCACACCACTTTATTAAACAAGAGTAAGCGCTTTCATGATCTAAGTCAGCTGATCGCTTCTTCAGACTCATAAAAACAGTTAAAACATCGGTATTTAAAATATGGTTCAACCAATGAAAACACATATAGAATTATGACATAGACTAATTAAAATTGCATACATCAGTACATTAATTTGCCTTATATTCTGCATAAGATGAAATAAAATATACATATAACAGACACATTTTATGTAATAATCCATATTACTTAATGTTTTAGTGGTCTGGATTTTAAAAAAGGTTTCAAGGAAACAGCATTGTTCAATCCAGGAGACCTATCTGCCTGAAGTAATAAAATCCATCTTTGTTCTGCTTCCTCTACCTTATTCCTTATAGAAGCATCGTTGAAATATAAAATAGTGCCGAGAGGTCTCAGAGTATTAAATATGCCTACTTATGGTGAGACCTACCCTGAATTACTTCAAAAATGGCAGAATTTAAATGTACAGCTTAGCTATGATTATATGCATTTGCTTATAGAATTTTTTAAACCACAAGAAAAAGAGCTAGCCGATGAGATAAAGAGGCTACAAGAACAACTGACTAATAATTTTCCTATAAAGGTACTAGGCAGTAAATTAGATTTACTTGCTGACAATATACAGGGCTATGATAAGAGGTTGCAGAATACTAAAACTAAAAAATTGCAAAGGGACCTCAATGACTTTCAATGTAAAGAGGTATTTTCGTGGCCAAGAAGAACAGCTGTGAGTACAGAAAACGTAGAAAAAATGACTACAGTACAGATTTCTGAAAATTCAAATATGCATAGTACTGCCCCTTTAAATCAGAATCCCTGTGAGAACAGTGATGTCAGTACAGAGAGAGTATGTATAGAACCTCCCACATTTGAAAATGGTGGAATGGCAAAAGAAACTTTCCAAATGGCTTGCACTAACAGAAGGATGGATTCCAGTGTTAATCCTGATTTAGTAGCTTTTTTGGAGCAAAAGGAAGCTACACAAACCTCAATCCTTCCATTTGTCTTAAAGAAGGCGCTGCCATTAAGGGACAGGTCGAGCATCAGGAATCGAAGAGGGAGAACATGATTACAGCAGAGAGAACGAGTGACTCCTGCATATATGAACACCAGGAGCAAGAACCAACAAAAAACTTGGTAATTAATATATCTAGCTTTTCTTTAACTGATGCACAAGCCTTGTTGTTAAATAGAGGCCTGAACTTTATTCCAGCACAGAAAACAGTATTAACTGATTTATTAAAAGAGCTGAAGTTATCTTCTCATAACCTAACACTTAAAACCATGTTTAAAAGAAATGTATTTGATAATATGTTTAAACAACCTAGTGCCTTTGTACCCAAGATACATCTCACAGTTGCAACTTTCACTAATGTGTGTGAGCATGAAATTAGAGAGATGCATGCTAAAAATCTTCCACCTATATTTTATAACTTGAGTAAATCAGAAACTGAAGCACTGTCAGAACTAAAGGATTCTCACAGAATTGAAATTAGGCCCACTGACAAGGGGGGCAGTGTAGTAGTAATGGATACGTTTTTTTATTACAAGAAAATGATGGAACTTTTGAATGATACAGATACTTATGTTGAACTAAATGAGAGACAAGTATAAGGTATAATTGACAGGATATCTGTATATATTTTTGACATTGATTACTAATTATGTATCAGAGGAATTGTTTGACTACTTTCAGATAGAACATCCAACTATACCCATTATTTATGGTCTACCTAAAATTCACAAAGACATCTCACAGCCCCCTATGAGACCTATTGTATCCAGTAAAGGATGGGCCACAGAAGCCATCTCAATTTATATTGAACAAAATTTACAAATAGTCCTAAAATCATGTGAGACTATACTAAGGGATACAAAGGCATTTCTGCAACTGTTATATAATAAGACCAGGAATATTAATAGAAATTATATGTTTGTGACAATGGATGTCACTTCACTGTTCACAGTGATACCGAATAAATGGGGTATTGAGAAAATATGTGATATTCTGACCTTGAAACAAGTTTTTCAAAGCACTAAGATTAATTTGATATGTGAGTTGCTTGATATTGTCCTAGAAAATAATGTCTTTATATTCAATGATAAGTTGAAGCTGCAAGTGATTTATTTCCTGACGTGGATTATTCCATTTTTATCTTCAGCTGTGGTCTAACCATTAGTCTTTTCAGATTATTATAAAAAACTGGGTGATTTTTAGAACAAACCCAGATTTGATAGCAGCTTTAGGTGACAGCCCACAATTCGTCTTTAAGATGGGTAGGAATTTAAAGTTTTTACTTAAACATCCTTTACCAGCAGCACCCCTGAATTTAAAATATGGACTATGAGAGAAGAATGTTCAGCTTTAGTTTTATATAACATACCTTTTGCTATCCACTTGAAAAATGTTAACTGTGCAACTAAAGGAATTGTTTATATAGCAATCTGTGACAAGTGCCATGTTTCATGTGGGTAAAACAGTGAGTAAGTTGGAAAAATCAATCGTACCTCTCAACCTGCTAGAGCAAGAAATCTGGACAAAGCAATAAATAATGGGGGGACAAAGGCCCCAAAATAGGTACACTTTTTAAATATTGCTCTGGCAAACTTAGAAAGTAGATAGAATGACATGTTTTGCATTGGTATGAATTTTCTGAAGGGTATGAAGTTTGAACCTCAAATGACTGCCATTATTTTCTGACCTCAACCCTCAATGATTTGCCAGTGATTTTATAAGAAATAGACCAAAAATACTAGGCAAAAACCTGGATATTTTGCAAAAATCTGTACAGTTGAGAGGTATGAATCAATATGTCATACTTAGAAGAAATTTGAACAATGCCTTTTATAAACACAACATCAGTTGCCAAGGGTAAAAAAAAATGTAAGTTTGGGATTTTGGATATTATTCCTAAAAACCCCAGAGGAGGCTGGTGGTAGTTACAAATAGAGAGATGTGAATTGTTTTGACAATTAAAATTAATTGCAACAAAGTCACCAGGTTTGATTGAGCAAATATCTATTTTACGTATCTTAAAAACTAGAGAGCAAGATTTGTGTTTTTACTTTTATTTTATTTTTTGACATTTAAAGATTTTTAATGTTTTTGAAAATTTTAAACAATTTTATCAGTGTTTTTTTGGTAGTAATATTTTTAAGAAAAGTTTTGGAACATCTTAAATTTCTTAAGTTAATGTACCTCTAATGAAGGTTTTTGGTAATTAAGTTGTTAAAGTCGCATGTTCTTAACCAAGGTATTTATTTAGTTTTCTTGTAGGTAAAACTGTTCTGAAGAAGTCCCAGATTAGAGGGCCGAAAGCGGTTAACTTGATGTTGCAGTAAAGTGTTTATGTGTTTGGAACACTTATGGACTTTTTACTTGAGATAATTTAATCTCTGGTTTACCACTTTTGCTTGCTGTCCTCATATTCAAGCTATTTTTGCTAAGTTACTGGTTTTTGA
This sequence comes from Protopterus annectens, assembly GCF_019279795.1. Lineage (NCBI taxonomy): Eukaryota > Metazoa > Chordata > Ceratodontiformes > Protopteridae > Protopterus > Protopterus annectens. The sequence goes on along the minus strand of NC_056729.1, from coordinate 1,435,382,808 downwards.
TTAGCTTGGTTTGTGCTGTTTGGGGATTTATTGGTTAAACTGTTATATCACCATTGTTTGATATACTGTATCTTTATTTTATTGTTACTTTGCTTATATTTCATAAAATTTTATAAGTATTTGGAGCTTTTCTCCTCGGGTCTTCACTGAAAATGGGGCTTGGCTCAGTTGGACTAACCCAGTTAACAAATGTTAAATAATTCAATAAATAAATAAAATGTTTAAACAAGAGGCCTTGGACTTGGAAATGTAGCTTGTACATTAATTATGAAAGAAGAGCTGACATTTTCCCAGTCCTAAGTAAGGTGGATCACAATACTTGTCAGGGGTGGGGGTGGGGTGGAGATCAGGTTGTGGCTATATCAGACAGCAAACACACACTGTAAGGGCAGCCATTTGCTGCAATAAAGAAAAAGCTTTACTTTCACATAAATATTAGATTTTTGTATAGATGAGATTTCACATCCCTCCATTAAGGTATGCTTGACTGAATGCCTTGTAATGTGTAGGCAATGTAAAGTAGGGCATGTCAATCAGCAAAAATCAAATATAACGTGTGTTTGTGTGTAAACTTTGAACAGAATACAAGGATAGTCCAGTGTAGGAAAAAACTATTACCAAATGTGAAGATCTAAATAGTCATTATATACACATGTTTTACATTACTGTAGATAAATTACCTGCATTATGTACAAATACTAACTGCATAGAACTTGTATAACTTGTATGCCTTTTACCTTTGGCCTGGGTCATGGTCAAAAAGGATCTCTGGACCAGGCCAATAAAAAAGCAGCACTTGGATTTGTCTTTGGTCAGTAAGTGTTATGCAGCCCTGTCTAAGTAACACGACTCAATTAAATTTTTATAGCATGTCTTTTTTTCCTGTATGCTAGTAATGAAACAGTTTCTCTCCCTTCTTTTCTCTTATCACATCGCAGCATTAAATTACCAATGCAAGGCATTAATTGGTATTGACAAATTCTTCTTTAGAATTTGGGATCAAACATGAGTTCAAAATGGCCGCTGTTCTGTGAGCACTGCTATCACCTAGGTCTCTGATATACCCTGGATTAAAACAAACCCAGAAGGCAACGCAGAATTAATAATACAGAAATAACTGTAGATATTTACTGCTAATATCATCCAGCAAACAAAAGAGGAAGAAAAAGTGACAGAGTCAGCTCAGAAACAGCAGGATTAACTAAGATTTCTGAATAACAGCTTAAGCCATGTGCTACTAAGGCCCTGCATCTGACTGCAAGATTGGTAAAACACTATACCGCAAGATGTCAAAAGAGGAAAATAATATGGAAACAACAATAACTAAGACCAAATTCTCAGTACTAGCCTCACCTGAGAAAGACACAACTTCAAAAAGACAAAAGACAACTAAACAAACTGACAACTCTAAAACTACAAATAAATCCAAGTCAGACCAGTCAGCTAATCTGGAAGACATAAAATCTGCCTTATTACCTATCCAGCAAGCAATAAAGGACTTATCATTACAATTTCAAACCTTTGGTGACTCATTCAGCCAAATAATATCCAGAATGGAAAAATCTGAGTCAAAAATAATAGAAAATGAAATAAAAATAGACTCTATTTCTCAAAGAACTGATGCCCATGACAAAGAAATATAAAACTTACAAGCAAAAATAACAGACCTGGAAGCAAGATCTCGAAGGAACAATGTCATCATCAGAGGAATACCTGAAACTGTACTTCATAACAATCTAATACCAACAATCAAGCAAATAATAAATTTTCTGCTAGAGAAACCTCAAGAAATGCAGCAAACAACAACAGAGAGAGCCCACAGAGCCCTGAGGGAAATGCAAACACCACTGAAACCAAGACCTGTCTATATTAAAATATTAAACTACCAAGATGTAAATAAAATCATACTGGCAGCAAAGAAAAAAGGCACACTCACCTGGAATAATAATAAAATCTCCTTTGCTCAAGACCTCCCAATACAAATAAGACAAGCAAGACAACTATTATCTCCATACTGCAGGTTCCTAATAGAAAAAAAATCAAATTCCAGATGAAATATCCAAATCAGTTAATCTTCTACATCAAAGAGGTTAAATACATGGTCACTAACCCCAAAGAGGCAAAAGAGACATTCCTGGCCATTTTCAAGCAAATTCCACCTTCAGAAGTGAAATAAATCCACAAAAAACAATAAAGGACCCCTGGGAGAAAAAATGACCCCATTCACGAGCACTCTAGCTGGGATCCAACTCTGAAAGCTTCCCCTTGCTGTCTAGGCCCTTAAATCCATGATGTGAGCTATGAGGAACACAGGAAAAGGAAGTACAGCCTAGGTAGGAACCAAAAATCAACTGCCGTTTCCGATGCGCGAATATAGGAAGGAGCCTCCTTCTGGGACATTGGTCTGCAAATTCAGTCCCCCTACAATTTTGAGGACTCCATTAAGAACAGTCAGACAAAATGGATTTCAGCAAGCTCCAAAAGATTTTACTGCCTGAAAAATGAAAATTGATCTGCACCAGCTAAAAGAAGAAAGCTGCACAATAGATGTCAACCAACCTGCAAGCAAAACCTTGAAGAAATAAGATACTGTTGAACTGAACCATTCACTAAAACAGTACACCCAGTACTGTGTAGGTTAATGAAAATCCAGCCTTAAATAATAGGCAAGAAATAAACTGTCAGAAACAGGCTAGCTCATAGATTAATATTGGGAAAAAAAGGAAAAAATTGTTAAATGTTTTATGTAAATACTAGAAATGTGTTAAAAGATCCTGGAGAGAAGTAATTTCAGGAAAATAGTAAAATAACCTAATAATCTTGGGGTAATGTAAATATAGCCTTAATATGTTAGCTATAGCAGAATGACTGTTTGGCTAAGCTGTTTTTTTTTTATGTCTCTCTCTATACTTCCTACCTCTGATAAATAGGTGCCAAGTATATATTTTACAACCCACACAGACTGATGTGGAAAAACATTAAAGGCACCAAAGAAGGCCGAAATCTGAATAAATAAAGGGGAGGAAAAAGAAGTCAAATGAAAGAAAAATGTAAAAATGACAAGATTGATTGTTTAACAATATTACTGTGGTACATATATTGCTATAATTTACTGAGGAATGTATATTAATATGCTGTTTTAAAAATACTATTAGAAAGAATTAGTCACAAGACAAAAACAATACATGCTGTACCTTAAATACAATACCATAATTGTATAAATAATATGTTGGAAGAGGCTAGGGATATTAAGTAGCAGTGTTTGTTGAGGGAACTAGTTTGTTCAGCTTTGTCCACATTGTTTATAGTAACACAGGGGGGATACTATGGGTTAAATCTATATCTAAAAAGAAAACACATTCCAAGATTAGACGTAAAGGTAAACCATAAAACGAACCTTCATCCCCCCCCTGATTATTCCTGGTCCAGGGATATAGTGGCTAGGCACAGAGTAGGGACGGGGATAAATAGATGCTTTCCTAAACCATCACACAGTAACACATACAAAGATAACAAAACAAAACTAATACACATGACATATCTGCGGAATACACCTAATAAATAAATGTGGGAAATAGAATCATGGAATGTTAAAGGGCTCCAAAACAAGAAGAAAAGAAAACTATTCTTACACCTTACATCAAAAAGCACAGCCAACCTCATACTAATACAAGAAACACACTTGACTGCAGAGCAATGGGCAGAAATTAGCAGAATGAAATGGATAAGTCGAATCATAGCTTCAGAGGGGAAAACAAACAATGCTGGGGCTGCCATAATAATTAAAAAGCAATTTAAGGAAAAAATACTTAAAACCAAAGCTGACAAGGAGGGAAGATGGTGTTATGTAACATTTAGTAGTCCTACAATACCAAAACCTATAATGGTACTTAATATTTACGCACCCTGTAATAACCAACAACACTTTTTTATGTCATTATACCCAACATTAAACCAATTTAAAGATCACTACCTAGTGAATGGAGGTGACTGGAACACATACCAAAACCCAGAAAAGGATAAATCTAATCTGACCAAATCACATAATAAACAAGCCACATTAGCCCTTAATGAACTCAAACAAGATTTCAAACTATATGACCCTTTTAAATATGGGAACAGTGCAGATAAAACAGGGAAATTCACATTCTATTTGCAATGCCACAAAATGTAGTCAAGGATAGACTTCTTCTTAATCTCTGATATATTCATTAACATGGACCCAACAATAACTATACATACCAGGTTCAGATCACTCCAAAATCACACTGAACATTAACTGGGACAAAAAGATATGTTTAGAGAATAGGGGTCATAATTGGTCATTAAACCTTAATTTACTTTCCAAAATGGATGTAATAAAAGAAACAGAAGCAATACTAAAAATAGCTCTTACAAATATCACTAACTCCCAAGTACCAATTGACATAGAATGGGCTGCAACCAAAGCCAAATTAGAGGATTGTTTATCAAAAAAGCAACATACTATAAAAAAATACAACTGAAAGAGGAGCATACACTGAAAGGAAAAATAGAGCATCTTGAAAAAGAACTAATAAATAACCCTAAGAACCAAACAGAAGATGAACTTTTAAAACTGCAAAGGGATCTATATATGTTAGAAACCAGGAACCTATCTCTTTATGAAGCCAGAATGTTAGCCACTTATGCAGAAGAAGCTCAAATACCATCTAGAGCTCTTGCCAGAATTATCTCCCAACACAAAAATACCTCCAATATATTAGAAATAAACTACAGAGACAAAAACTACACAAAAAATGAAGACATTATTAAAACATTTGAGCAAATATACTCTCAAATATATGGAGCACAAATACTACAAACCTCAAAGGAAGATAGAACTCTTTTCCTTCAAAAACTGAAATTCCCTAAACTCAATTTAGACCAACAAAAAAAACTAACTGAACCGATATCCATCAGTGAAATTATTACAACAATCAAACACTTAAAAGCGCATAAGGCTCCGGGTCCGGATGGACTCGCATCAGAATTTTACAAAGCATTTTCCCCCTTGATAGCCAAACTACTATACTATACACTGAATTACATAATAAACTATAAAATAAATGATATCCACTTTAATGCCTCTAAAACCATCTTTATATTAAAAGAACACACAGACCCCTAAACCCCGACAGCTACAGACCCATCTCCCTCTTAAATATTGATACTAAAATATTTACCTCTATACTTGCAAACAGAATGAAAAATCTGATAGAGAAAACCATTTCCCCAGAACAATCCGGTTTTACACCACATAGACAGACTAGTGACAATACATTAACATTAGATGCACTAATATCCTATGCTAACCGATACAATATCAACATCTACACAATGGTAGTGGATGCCCACAAGGCATTTGATAGGGTTAATCTAGAATTCTTACTCCAAACACTACCCTGCTTTAATATACCCAATAACTTCATTCAGATCATCCAAACTCTCTATAGCAACCCATACACATCTGTATATATAAATAAAACTTGGTCAAATAGGATCCTAATAAAAAATGGAACAAGACAAGGATGCCCATTATAACCCTTCCTGTTTAGCCTATACCTAGAACCACTCTTTCTATACATTAAACAAAACACATACCACAATCCTCCATCAATACACAACTTCAAAATATACCTCACTGCATTTGCAGATGACCTGAACATATACTGCACTACACCAAATTCAGATATAAACAAAATAATAGCTGCAATTGAGCATTTCTCGACTATGTCTAATTACAAACTAAAACCTCAATAAAACTAATATTTTCCCCCTAAAAACACCCAAACTCATCTCACTAATACCATTGTTAAACACAATAAAAATAAAAGAAGAAACTAAATATCTGGGAATCACCTTTTTCCAGAATAACAAAGACTTCTACCAACACAATGTAAACCTTAAATGGCAAAATATAATGCAAGACTGTAAAAGATGGAACAGCCTAAAACTACCATTCTTGGCCAAAGTATCAATAATCAAAATGAACATTTTACCTAGACTAATGTATATATTCATGACATCACAGACAACAATACATAATACATTCTTCAAACAAATTCATACCTTCCTAGCAAAATTTATATGGGAACCCAAAAAAACTAGAATCTCCTATCCAAAATTAACACTCCCCAAAAGCAAAGGAGGACTAAATCTACCAGATTTTAAAATGTACTACTCGATCATTAACACTAACAGAATATTAAGAATAGCTGAACATAACCCGTCAGTGGAAAATTGGTCTCCTGTCTGGGTGACAATCTATTATAGATATATTAAAGCTCTAGGTTTCAATCCCAAAGCACTTCCATTCCTGAAGCAGAAAGAAATACAAACTTATAACATTCTATCAACTTAGCGCAAAAACTCTTTCAATTCTTGAACCTTAGACAAGCCATGACAATACTGCAACCCCTTCATAAAAACCCAAATTTAAAAATAAACAATAAGATGCTGGACTTAGTCCCTTTTCCCAGACTGAAAGATAACACAATCCAAGATATTTATCCCTACCTTAACTGCTCAATACAAGAAATGAGGACCAACTTAAACCTCCCTAAATCACACATAATAATCCTAAGACAAATCAAAGAACTGTGTTCCAGTTACCTCCAAAATGTTACTATGACCAGTAGTGACATAGAAACTTGTAGCAGGTTTTGGAAAACTATTATCACAACAAAGAAAACTATTACTAATTCATATAAAATGATAAATGAAATCAAATACCAGAAAGACCTCCTCTTCTCTAACTACTGGAGAAAAATTAAACAATCCATAGATGATCAGCAAATAAGCCAGGCAATCAATCTAACACTGAAGATTATACCCCTCAAAAAGTTAGCATACACTCAGCTCATGATCAATAATAATGCTTATTTTACACCTGCAATCCTACACAAATTTAACACATCAAAATCACCTTTTTGCCCACACTGTAAGGACCAGATAGCTGACTTAATCCATGTATTTTGAGGCTGTAAATGTGTCTATAAACTCTGGAACTCTCTCAAGGTACAATTACAAAAAACAGGTTATCAAACATCAACATTAACTTGGAAATCCACTCTATTACACATTCTCCCACCCAACATACCAAGAAAACAAGCAAATACACTTTTAACAATTTTCCTACTAATGAAACTGTATATAGCTTTTAAATGGCTAGATATGATAAATATCTCTTGGGAGGGTTTTAAACAAGTAGTTATACAACACCTTTCAGCTCATAAAATAGTAATAGATAAAAGAGACAAAAACATGAAATCCAGAGAGATTTGGGAACAAACCTTTAATATCATATTAGCATAATTCATCACACAGCAATTTAGAAATACACTATAATGGAACCAAAGAACGCATACAAGTTCAGATATTAAATAATAACTTGGATATTATGAATGTATATAGTGTCTATATAATGGCGGAACTAACAGTGAAAGCATCTATGTACATAGTGTAAATAGATATGTTGTACGACCTATATCCTGTGGTATTTGACATCAATGTATAACATATATATATATATATATATATATATATATATATATATATATATATATATATATCTATATATATATACAAACTAGTAGAAAGGCTGCAAAACTGATAGCAATAAAACGGTACAGAGAATTGTAAGCCCAAGTAATCCAGGAGAAAATCCTTTTCTTAATCCTTAAAGGATTTTCTCCTGGATTACTTGGGTTTACAATTCTCTGTACCGTTATTTATATATATATATATATATATATATATATATATATAGTCATGTTGTAAGATAGTTTTTATTTGTGACATTTATTAAAGTAAAAATAAAAATAAAAATTATTGAAAAGAAAAAAAGAATTTGGGATCAAACATGATTTATCAGGGATGAGTAGCGTGTTTTAATCTCAGAGAAAATTTAAAGCAGCCAGATCTTTTGAATCGCTGTATGTAATGATTATGAATGCAAACTGTTTGAGCTTATAAGTAAAACCTGAGAGAGTTCAGTCTGAACTTGTACTACAGCTAGTCAACTGAATGTATGAATTACTGTCCCCTACTTGAACTATACTACAAGCTGCTGTGGACGTTAAATGGAGAAGATTAATTCCCACATTCAGATTATCCCTCACGGTCTACAAAATATTTCTAAGTGAAAATGTTTGAAGTTGTATCCAGTTTTTTGACTGGTCTGTACTCCTTGTTCAGAGACTTGAAATAAACCTTTGTTTCAGTGTCTGCTGTGGTTGAATGATGACCCAAGGCTAAGATTCATCAAGAAAAAAAAAAAAAAGAAATTGAATGTGCACATCTGTTTTCCTGTTCTGCAATACTGATGAGTACAGTACAGTCAGAGGCTTTGTTCATTGTGATTCAATTAATCTTTGAATTACGTGGACAACGTATGATTTGCATATGTGAATATCTTAATAAATATTTATTTTAAAACAATGTCCATGTGTTCATGCTGTCTGATATAGAATAATAAAAATCACAGTTCTCTATTTACAGTTTCATATCCAGTAATCCAATGGATATGTTTTCTACCTTGGTTTATTATTTTTCCTCACTATTATGGCTCAGCTAACACTAGAGACACACCATAACAGAAATCTCTAAGCTTGAATCAAATGTTTTTATTTGATTCAATTTTATTTTACACGTCTGTGTACACAAAGATCTTAGGCATTCTAGTGCGTCAGGTCATCTGCATCATGCCATTTTCTGTGTGTTTATTATGCCAACAATATCTGACTAGTGTCTAAAGAGAAGGATGGATGTAAGGCTATTAGAACCCTTGCAGCCCTTAACCAACCATCTAATGAGCTGTGTTATTTAAATTATAAATAACTTTGATAATTCTCCTGTAAGAAGACAGTATATTCAGCTTTAGACCACATCACAGATGCAAAGTGTCTCATAAGGTGATTAGCCACTATTTTCAGTTTATGGCAGCTGTATGTGCTGTCTGTGACATATTAATGTAGGTTTAGCTTATGTTCTAACAGGAGGGTTAGATGTTTTATTGTGGCAGCAGAATCTAGTGTTAGATGAAAGTCTGAATAAATTGTTCTTTATGATGACGACTGTGTTCTCTTGCTGATAAGGATAATAAGGTGGTCTGAACCATTGTCTGCTAGAAAGGATATTGTTTCTTGGTTTACATACATGTAGTCAAATGTTTCTGTTGTCCACAATGAAAAAAAGGCTGTATGTGTAATCAAAAATCAGCTGATCACAGATACTGCCTTTTTTTACTGTGTGAGCTTGCAATGCAGTGGGAAATGGGAGTTTCCCCATGTAGTACAATCTACAAGTTGGCATATATAATTAGTAGGGTTCGTAGGGGGTGTAGGGGGGCTTGTTACCCACCAAAAATGACTGTAATTTTTTTCAATGACATGATTTTTGAGCACTTATACTCTTATCAGTTAGCATTCAATATGACTGTCCTATACTCAGTGTCTCATAGTGAGGATGAATATTTATCTGCATGATGTAATTTGTTTATGAGAGAGAGTGCATCAACATATCATCACAATAAACCATTCGAAAGAGAGACTGAAGCTATTCCTGCCTGGTACAGGGCAATGATTTGGCAACAATGGGAGCTATGAGTTCACTTCTGAAAGGTGTGCAGAATAAAGAAACTAGTCTGATTGAGGATGGGTATAGCGAAGAGCTACAGGTACTTTTAAAATATGGACTATGAGATATGAGAGAAGAATTTACAAGGAGGAGATGAAATATGTGGCATAATTTGGAGTCAAGTGCGAAAAGAGTTTGTTTATGAATTGGTAATAGTACTAGTAGGCGGTGTCGTCAGACAATAGAAGATACTACTTTTATGAAGGATTAATTGTCATATTTCTTCACTGAGAGAGAAGTAGAAATTAGTGTTGTGTCTTACTTGAGAATATAGTAGAATTAAATATAACTTAAAATGTAAACAGCATGGACTAGATATAAGAGAAAGGGAGTTGAGGTATCTGTATGTGGGAAGTAACTGTAACAAAGTGACAGACATTGTAAATAATTGGGTCTTCTTTTTCCTGTAGATGCTTGAATGAATATATCAATGTATTTGCCCTTGCCAGTTTTCCAGGTTTAGCCATCAGCAATCTATACAGACATTCTGTTGTTAAAGCCAGACCACAGTGATGTGCAGAAATGCACCCTTTCATGAAAAATGCCTGCATCTGTACTCTGGGATGGCAATACACGCAGCCATCCACTTCCAAGAATGTCACGTGTTTGAGTCAGAAAAAAAAGTTGTTATATTTTCCCAGCTGTTTATGTAGTAGGTACAGTAATGTGCTGCTGAATATGACACTGTAATTTCACCAGAAACATTTGTTTTGACATTTTTCAAAGGTCGGTGCTTAAGCCATCAACACATTTAATTTTTATTATTAAATTTCCTATTGAAGTGAAAAAAGATATTGCAAAGTAAGCAGATGACTTAAATGTGGAACACCAACATCATTTCCCAGTTTATTCTTAGATAAGCCACCTTCCATTAAACTTGAGAAAAGTTTCCAAGTTCTAGTCAGTATTACTGCTTTTTGGTATGTCTTTCTAACTACAGACTATTTGTGAATGACAGATCTGTGTCACATATTCACCCACTTTAGAAACCAAAGAAAATACTCTCATACAAAATCAACACAATTACAAAATCACTAATAAGTCAATTCAATACAGCTCAAAAGGTTGGAATGCATCTGTCTGATGAAGCCAAGAATTCAGTTGCGGAAATATTCTTCTCTCTCAACTGGTATATGGACTTCTGCTTTTCATCTATTAACACCTATCAATTATAAAGTTGCCCCAAAGCTCAGAAAATGCCCTTTCTAGATTTCTTTCTTTCTAGAGTAAGGCAATGAAACACTGCCCTTGCCCTCCCTCAAAAAGAGTTAACTGATCTCATCACTTTCAGATCACAGCTTTTGCTATTATTGTTTGTATGTAACCTAGTGAATGGAAATCACTGTTCCTTTGCTAACATGCTTAAACTCATAGGCAAGTGCAAGGCAATCAGTCTGCAGACCATTTCAAGCCTAACTAAAAAAAAAAAAAAAAAAAACTATTCAAAAGTTCCCTGTAGCCTCAAGGAGGTCAAGACATGATATCCTGGGGTGAATTTGAGGCTACTCATCCAATTATGGCAAGGGTGTAATGGAAATTTGTTCCAGAAGTGAGGGATACATTGAGAAATGAATCTATCTTACCAATGCATCTTATTTATCTACTGATGAAGGATTAGTTCCTTTTACCAGATATTTGAGGCATCTTTAGTTACATGCACAAATATGAGGTCAAATAGGGTTGGATCTCTCACAGCTTGGAAGGTTAGACACCGATCTCCATGAAGGAGTCTGTAGGAGACGGAGTACAGAGAGAGAGCTGCCAGTCTCTCTTGTTTGCTCAAAGCTGAAGTGAGTTAGGCCTTCTGCCCTTGCTCTACTGTTTTCCAAAAACCTGCTGTGATGCGACAAAAGATAAGTGGTTATTTTCAACTGTTTTTTTTTACTTCTGATTAACTAAAACAATATTTGCTGCATATCTGTTTAAACTTTGCAACTGTATTTTAGGCTTAGTGATCTTTGTCTCCTTTTTGTTTCTCTGCTTGTTCTGTTTATTTTATTTGTTGCTGCACTTGAAAAACACTAGCATAGAGCTGAATCTATTACTGTTTGCGACCTTTGGAGCTTGCAGTACAGTTAATCTTTTGTCTAGAGAGGCCTAGCTGTTGCTTCGTGAGAGGGGGTTTCAGTTTGATTTAATCTAGCTAGAGTTACTGCTACAGGGCTCTGTTTATGTTTTTTTGATTGGATAATTTGAAATTTGGCTGGTTCTTGTTTTTCTGCCTTAAATAGCCCGTGTTTAAACCAGTTTGTGCTTGTTTGCTCAAAGCTGCCGTCATTTAGGCCTTCTGCCTTTGCTCTGCTGCTTTCCAAAAACATGCTATGAGACTATAAAAGATAAGTGCTTATTTTCAACTGTTTCTGCACTTCTGATTAACTAAAACAATATTTGCTGCATATCTGTTTAAACTGTGCAACTGTATTTTAGGCTTAGTGAGTTGAATCCTTACTTCTGTTCTGATCTTGTATCCCCACGTATCCACCCAACTGTTGTTGTGGCCTTAAAGTTTGGCAGCTTTTGAGTTGCCCTCCTCTACCATAAATTTGGTATTGGACAATCCTTCCAGTCCCATTGCATCAGTTCATTCTACGTAGTATAGTTTGATCAGTTGTGAAGACCCACCCCTTTATCTTCTTAATCTTAAATTATCTTTTGGGTTCTCACTTTCTACTAAAAAAAAAAAAAAAATTGTGCCTCTTCCTACTTCATTTTACTTGTTACTGCTTGTCGGTAGCCTGATTAAAGTGATGACAGTATTCTAATGAATTACTGCTTTACTTGAGCTGTTTTTACCGTTGTGATTGCAAGCTAATTTATCACATTTGTACTGTTTCAAAGCAATTTACTGATTAACTGCATTTCATTAACATTTAACTATTTAATTGCTATTTACTGCAAGTCATTACTGTTTAACTGCATTTTATTGCATTTCATTACTGTTTAACTGTATTTTTTCATACTGTGAGTTCTGTTTTGACTGTAAGTAGTTAATCTGTGCTTTTATGTGAGTTTTACAGTGTTCTTAACCCTTAAATTGAGTAGCATAGTCTGGATACAGTTTTGCTGCATCCAGAGCTGTTTGTTTTTGCCTTCTGTGTTTCTGACAGACATCTTGTGTTGGTAGGGGCCTATCTTCTCTGCTAGTGAGAGTAGCAGGGCTGCCTGGACCTTGTCTTGCACAGGATGATTGGTAAAGAAAGCAGGGGCTAGCAGGATTGGCTACATTTCTGTGTTACAAGAATCCTCAATTTTTTTCTGGTATTTAAACCCCACATTTGAGCTGGCTTGGGCTTGTTTGCACGTCATGCACTGCAGCTGTACAGTTTTAACCCATTGTGAGGTATTCCAGCTACAAATTGTGTGATCACCTAGTAGTACTCCTTTTAGACCTTTCACCGTTTACCCCCTTAGCTCTCTCTGGCCTCTCTCCCTCAGATTCTGACAAATGTGGATGGACTACTTTTTTACAGTTTCTCCTGCCAGTCTGGTTAATATGGGCATCCTGAGACAGTATAGCAACTGCCTCGTGTACATGGATAACCCTCTACTACTACCACCTAGGAACACAATTTGTGAGAGATGCAATAAAATTAAGAACCTAGAGTCTATGCTCTGTCCCTCACAAGCCAGTATATCTTGCACTAAAAAGGTTGTCAACACAAACACCACACCTTAAGCATAATTGTACCTATAGCTCTACTTCCCTATACCTACCCTACATCATTTCCCACTGGTGTCATTATCATCTTTACCGTAATGTCTTGAGTAGTCACACATGTACCACTTCATTTTCATTTTATCCTACTTCTCTTTGTATTATTTCAGCTCACAGCTGTTAACCTTATCTGTGTTCCCTCTAAGCCTACATCAGTCACTTCCTTGCTCAAATGCCACTCTAACAGCTACTCTAATATCTCTCCTAGCCTCTTTCATATAAATGTACTGCTTTTCCCCAAACTAAAAATTCTACTTATAAAACACCATTTACTCCCCCACAACATGCACCTCAGCAGACCAAAAAAAAAATAAAAAATACCAACAACCACCCGTTTACACTCCTAGATTTTCAAGCATACCCCTTAGTGGTGAGATCCATCCTAATCTCAGACCTACTTCCACTAACTGCTTTATAGGTGACAGCTTGGAATCTGTGCTTATATTCTGATCCTGGTGAGAGTAGGAGCAGAGTGCATTGATTCCTGACTGTTTCTGGTTGGAGAGTGAGTGTCTGTGCTTAACGTACCTGATTGATCTGGTTGCTATTCGAGGCATCTACCAGAAAAAGGCTACAAGCCTGCAGACCCTTGCATCATCTGGGACAAGACTGTGGATCACCAAATAGGCTGTGGCCTGCTTCTCTTCTTGGGATTGGTGCTAACATTTTGCTTATGGTGAGAGAAGAAGCAAAGGAGTGAAACTGTGGTGAGACCAGCATTAGTAGTAGCCAGGCAGTAGCCGTTCATGTGACTCCCCTCTTTTCATCATTCTTGACAAGCTAATTCTTTATTTTCAGTAAGTACTGCTTGATTTCTTCCTAACTTCAGAAAATCTGCCTAAATACTTCATCCTTAAATTTTCAAGGTCTACATATTGGTTTCCCCTTGAGTGTTTGACAGTGCTCTGTACAGACTCAGACACTTTGAGTGACATTTTTCCTGTAAAAGGCTTCAGTACTTAATATAGTGAGCTCATATCCAGGCATGTCTAAAGGTCAGTTCCCTGTGCTTCCTCCTGTCAACCTGGTGAACTTGGGCAACCTGAGTCAGTGTAGCAACTGTCTCATGTACACAGACAACCCTCTCCTCTTACCTCCCAACACTCTGACTTGTGAGAGATACACATATATAGCCAAATTGGAAGCCAAGCACTCTCCAGCCAAGACTGGATTAGCCAGTCAAGAGGAGAAGGATAACACCTGCAGCACACCATATTCAACTTATAGCCCTCGAGAACATACACCACCACAACGCTCACATAGTAACACAAAACACACACCTACTTTTGCAGAGGCTCTCAATAAAAATTTCCCAAACAACAGAAACCTCCGAGGCAGAAATGCAAACAACCACCACACCCCAGTACAAACCATGAGACACATGGCTCACATAAACAGTGTGTCACTCAACCAAAGCCCATAAGGCAAAACAACTTACCGAATACACTCGCCATAGGTGACTCAATAGTAAGGCACACTGATGTCCCACTCACTAGGTTGAATAAGGAGAAAGTTACAATCTGCTGCCTGTTGGTTGCCAGGATCTGCCACATAACGCACACACTTAGGTCACTCCACAACAGGTACAAATATGACTTTGCCATTGTCCATGTTGGTGTGAATGACCTGAGACGTACCTCCCTGGACTACATGAAAAGAGACATAGAGGAGCTGTCTAATCTTTTAGCTCAGGCAGGTATGACCCTAGCTCTGAGTAGCATCCTACCATCATCCAGAATAATACCACAGTACAAGCAGAAAATAAATCACTTCAACAATTGGCTAAGTTTCTGGTGTCATTCTAAGGGGATCCAGTATCTCTCTGCCTAGGATGACATGATCGACAGGCCTCGATGCTTTGCCAGAGATGGCCTGCACCTGTCACCCCAGGCATTCTGGATACTGGCCAAGGCTCATGCCACCCCTATAGTGCCTTTTTTAGGTTTGTTTGTGTCTTTCAGCTTTTCCCGGTTAGGGGTCGCCACAGCGGAACTCCGGTCCACTAATGATTGGTAGTTGATTTCTACATGCCGAGTTACCAGCCCTGATGCACAACCTTCAACAAAGGTATGCCCATTCATGCATGTCTCTATGCAGAAGACGCTCTAGCTGAGAACTGAACCGGACAGCGTCTTACCGTGAGGCGACAATGCTACCACAGCACTACCACCACGGGTCTATAGTGCCTTTTTTAGGTAATGTCCTAAAGACAAAATTACCACTATAACAGCTGCTAGAAAACAAAATCTGAGAGTTATGCTACTCAACACTAGAAGTCTAAATCTCAAAATGCACTCACTTGAAGCATTCCTTAAAATGGAGAACATCGACATCTGTGCAGTGACTGAGACCTGGTTCAAGGCTCTGGAGAGCACCCCAGCACTACCAGGCTATAATTCATACCACACCTTTTGGCCCCTAAACCTGGACCGAAGCACTAAAGGGGGTGGTGTCTCTATATCCATAAATGATATGCACACCTCCAGACTAGTAGCCCAACATAAATGCATCAGAGATACCTCAAGTACAATTAATACTGGGTAAAACTGCAGTCTAGGTTGCAGCCTGCTATACATCCCCCACCATGTCCCAAGACTCCCACTTCACATTCCTAAATACACTGGAAAGTATTATGGTACAACCCAATACCCTTATACTGGGAGACTTTAACTACCCCTCCATTAACTGGAAAAATTACTCATGTACCAACACACTTGCTCAATGTTTTCTGGAATTCATTAATTACAATGCCCTGGACCAACTCATTCTTACCCCCACTAGGGCTAGAAACATCTTTGACCTGGTAATTACTAATATGGGTGACTGTTGCTCTACACCAGTAATTAACTCCTCCCTGGTCAGATCTTGACCACAAACTAATCAACATGGATATCCACAACCCACTCTCACCCACCGAAAGGAAACCACCCTAAAAAACTTCTCCAAAGCCAATTTTGGGCTTCTAAAAACAGAGGTGGCTAATTTCACGACACCCATGCAAATGGAAAATAGGTGCATGACTGCAGAATCATATACCAATGCACTGTATAAGCACATACACAATTGCATGGAATGGGCCATACCAAACAGAACCAAGACACTCTCCAAAAAAAGAAAGCCAATCTGGTGGTCTCCCACCATAAACAAAGTCTACAACAGAAGGAAAAAACTGTTGCAAAAAAGGGTGAAGTCCCAAGACTGGAAAAACTCCTTTGTTAGCCTCAGCAAAAAACTGAGAGCCATCATCAAATCCTCTAAAGCTAGCTATGAAAATAAAATTGCTGCAGATTCTACAGACAACCACAAGGCATTCTATAGTTATGTCAAGAATCTACATGGCAATACTCACATCTGTTCTGAGGGGTCCAATTTGTAATCTCGAAATACTGAAATCTCGAATTTCAGTATTTCAAGATCACAAACCCGACCGTTAATAATCATGAATACCACAATCACGAAAATACTATAATAACATGTAGTATGCCTTTAACTCCTTGTACACAGTAGCTAAACCAAAATGGCTTCTGTGGAGTTTGAACCACCATAGGATCATTGAATCATAGGAACCGTCTACCAAACAAAGGTGTCACAAAAAGGAAATGATGCATTAATACTACAAGGCTATGTGTATCATCTTGAAAAAAGAGGCAGCAGAAAGAACTACTGGTGCTGTAAGTGGAAGTCTGCATGGAAGTGTAAAGGTAGGCTAATCACAGTATGTATACCTACCGGAGAACAGCTACAGAAAACAGTGCCCCACAATCACACAGCCGATCCTACAGAGGTAGAAAAGTATACCATGCGTGCAGAACTGAAACGTAGAGCTGTAGTATCCAGGGATGCACCCTGTCTGCTTGTAGAGGACGCCGTAGCGTCAACATCCATGGATATCATCCCTGATCTGCCTACTAGGAGTGCTCCACTGCAACAAGTGGGAAGGCTGCATTGGAAGCTGACTACAGCCCTAGCAGATCTGTCCCTAACACTGAGAACACTCAATGTGCAGAACTAACCCATTAAAATGGGTAAATTTCTTGAAAAACATATAGCGGATGTTGCCGGTGACCATGTAGTGATAGTGTTTAGCACTATCAACAACTTATTTGATTTGAGCCATGCCACCATCTGGCTAATGGACAATACGTTCTTTTACAAAGGTGTAATCTGCAGGCAGCTGTATAGTATACATGGGATGGTCCGATATGGTGGATACAGTAAGTCAGTCCCTCTAGTTTACTGCTTAATGAGCAAGAAGCCTCTACGTGCCTACAACTACATGTGGGACTATTTATTTTCTCTGTTTGCAGAACAGGGATTTGACACTGCCCTAAGATACGTACTATGTGACTTTGAAATAGCCGCCATGAAAAGCATACAGCATAACATTAATTTTGTGAAATCTAAGGGCTGTCTATTTTATTTTGGGAGGAATGTATGACAAGGTGCAACAGTTAGGTTTGGCCCATTTGTACAACACAAGTATGCCTTTCCAAATTGCAGTTAAGTCATTGATTGCACTAGCCTTTTTGCCTGAGGAGGAAGTGTTACAGGCATTCCAGGAGTTGAAGGAGACCTTTCCTCCAGAAGGGAAAGAGCTGATAAAATACTTTGGAGACTGGTATGTAGTTGGACGTAAGAGGATGTTTGCAACACAGTCCACACCTGCCTGCAGATTTCCCCCCTTATTCCCCATATCTTTTTGGAATGTGGATGATTTAAAACCCCTGTTCCTGCCCCATACACAAAACTCAGTAGAGGCATGACATCGCTGGTTGAAGTGCTTACTCAGTACTAAGGCAACTAATCTGTCTATTTTGATGCACACACTGGTGCGGGGGCAAGACAGAGTGGAGGAATTGAGGAACTGTCTTGTGAGTGGGTGCCCTCCATCTCCTAAATGATGTAGGTTGTTGCAGAGGCATTCACAGTTTGAATCTGTCCTTGCCAATAGGGAAGCATACAGTACTAAGGAGTTCTTGAAGGCTGTGGCTAGGGTCCTACAAATTAAAGTGTATGTGCACGGTTTACTCTACAGAACTGTTACTGATTGGGATGTCACTATGTTGTCTGCACCTGTATAGAAGGGTGCACTAAGTCATAATTCACATTGTGGTGCTTAGCAAAGGTGTAGGGTGAAAAAACAACAAAAAAAAATGCCGCATTCATTTTTTTCGACATTTGAGTTTTGGACAACTCATACTCGAGTTTATTAACGGTTGGCCTTATGGGTTTTCGGGTTTGTGATCTTGAAATACTGAAATTCGATATTTCAGTATTTTGAGATTACAAAGTGGACCCACTCTGAGTTACAGCACAATGGCAATACATATACAGAACCAACTGATATTGCCAACATGTTGGCTGACAGATTCAGTCCGAACTTTACCCCCCTTTTCACCCCCTAAAGGGTCTATCACAATACCTGTGCCAAGTTGCTATTATCATGGCTACACAGGTTAAGACCGCACTGTCCAAAGCCAAGAATACAGCTTCCATGGGACTTGATAATATCCCTGGCTGTGTTCTACATGAATTACAAAGTGAACACTACCATATCAAACCATTTCTTACCAACAACACAAGATCAGCCATTGCTCGCTCCCAGCTTCTATCCACCATACTCTATGCATCTCCCATTCTGACTAATCTCAGCAAAACTGAACTAAGCAAAATGGAAGCCTGCTATAACAAAATTGCTCGCTTTGCTGCAAATTGCTCATATAAAACTCATCACTGTACTGCTTTGAGACAGCTCCACTGGCTTGAACTGCCCAACCTTCTAACCTACAATCAGCTCTGCCTCTGTCATTCTATTACCTCTCCAATAAGTGTCCTTCTCTCAAAAACCCAGTACAACATCAGTCAGCCAAAAGGTCTCAGATCATCAAGCAAACTACTTCTAGAAGTCACCACCAGCTACAATATCTTTGGAGATGTGCTATATAGTAGTTCAGTGGCTAAAACATGGAACTCTTTCCCTACTAGCATTCAAAACACATCATCCAAAGCCTCCTTTAAAGACCTCATCAGGCAACATCTCAAGCAAAGTTGGCAGTGCCATGATTGCTCCCCAGGCTAGTGAAAGCGGATAACATATACATACAAAATCTAGAGCACTTGATAATAGTTTTCAATCTTACTCACAAACACTGGCTAATCTACAATGTATGTACTGTACCTGTGTACTATGTATGTATTCTACCTATGTTCCAAATTTCAGCTGTACACCACAAATCTATTAATTACCTTTATTTTTAAAATTAATATTTTTTGTTTGTTCTCTCCACTGTAACTGTTTATGTGCCGCATACCACTGTAAAAACATGTCTCTTGTAATTTGTGTGTATACTGATCATGTCTAACTAACTAAATGTGTCTGTAATTTTTCTTTGTGGAGCTTTTCTCCACGGGCCTCTGCTGAAAAAGGGCCTTTTCGGCTCAGTCAGACATCCCCGGTTAACAAATGTAAAATAAATAAAATAAATAACTGGCACCACACCTGAGAACCCTGCCCATTCACAGCCTCATTTAAAGCTTTGTTCCTACCGAATGGTGCACTGCTATGGTCATCCCACTCCACAAAGGGGGAGAGACTACAGACCCTGGGAACTAATGCCCCATTAGCTTGTTGAGTCTGATATGTAAGGCTATGGAGCACATCATCATGGACCTTATCAATAAGGACATATGGAATTTCCAAACTCTGGACCCCAGGCAGTATGGGTTTGTGAAAGGTAGATCATGCCTGCTCAAACTGATAGACTTCTTCAAGTATGTCAGCAGAGCTGTGGATGAGGGCAAGGTAGTTCACACAGCCTACCTAGAGTTTTCTAAGGCCTTCGACACCATCCCTCACTCAGGAATCATAGATAGACTCACTAAACTAGGCATAAACCCCTATGGAATAAGATGGGTTGCCAACTGGCTCACTGATAGAACCCACACTGTGAAAGTAGCGGACTCCAAATTTGACTACTGACCAGTTACAAGTGGTGTTCCACAGGGATCGGTCCTAGGTCCTCTCCTGTTTGGCATCTACTTCTCTGAAGTTCAAGTCAACACAAAGGGACTCTGGCTGACCAAGTTTTCAGATGATTTCAAACTAGGAGCCATTATTGATTCTCCAACTGATGTATACATTCTACAAAAAGGCCTCACTGACACCAATGACTGGTGCCAGAACCATGGCCTTAAGCTCAATGCCAAAAAGTGCATTGTCATTCATTTTGGGAAAAATTTGGTGCCCATGAACTATCACATAGGCGGCAGTCTACTAAATACCGAAGGACCTGGGTACACAGGTTGACAACAAACTCTCCTTTGATAACCACAGTGCCACTGTAGTCAGAAAGTCCTTCTATGTGACACATCTCATTAAAAAAGGAGGTTTCTCATCCAGGAAAAAAGTCATAATTCATCTCTACTTGTCCCTCATTAGACCTATTATAGAATACAATGCCCCATTTGGTATGTACCTCACTAGACACCTACAACAACTGGAAAGGCCACAAAAATACCTCACTAAGAGGATCTTAGGCCTTAGACACATGCCCTATATGGAAAGACTCAAAAAACTCCAGTTATGCTGTCTCTTATCGCCTACTTAGAGGCGATCTCTGCTTGACCTACAAAGCCATGTCTGACCCAGAGCTGCTAGATATGCTGCATCTAAAGAAATCCTAATCCCTCCATGCCACACGCTCCAGGGACCTTAACCTCATTACCACAATAAACAGAACATGCTGGAGGGACAAGTTCCTAACCCAGAGACTTCCCATACTCTGGAACAAACTTCCCATTCACAACAAGCAGAGCATTTCACTGGCCCTTTTTAAGAGAAATCATGACGAGTGGGTGGGCAATAGGAAATTCACCCCAGGGATCACTTCAGTAGCCTTGCTTGACAGGGGCACTGGGAACTAACTTTGGGTGGCATAATGCCAGGGAATATTTTTGGGCTAGGCTTATATAGGCTCCAGGGCTATTAGCCTAGTACACACCTATGAATCTATGAAACTAACCTGTCCTCTCAATCCAACTCCTTCAAATCCTTAAACATAGTCACACTGAACTTTCAAAGTATTCAGAACAAAATTACGGACTTCCATGCCTGGATAGCTCATAATTAACCAGACATTATTGCAACCATGGAGACCTGGCTCAAACCCAATATAAAAGATTCTGAATTCCTCCCTCCAGGTTTCAGTACCATAAGGTTAGATAGGCTTCACAAAAAAGGAGGTGGTATGGTGCTCTCTTTTCCCTAGTACCTACTACACAACCAGATTCAATAGAGAGAACAATGAAGGCTCCATCCTAGACTGGATACTAGTCCGTAATCCAAATAAAATCTCCTCATCAGGTACTCTCCCAAATGCTCTAAGTGATCTCCCTGCTTTTGTGCTTATAACATTCCAGCCCCTCCAAGAAGAATACCAGTATAAACATTTACGGAATCTGGGTACGTTTAAACCTCAATTTACTGAAACATATGGAATGGAATATCCTAAAAACTACTGCCCTAGATTATGCTGTCAACTAATTTAATACTTTATTTCTAGAAACCATTAACAGTCTCGTACCCCCTCAGATGAAAAGAATATAAACTAACTATGCCCCATGGTTAATTAATCCAACAAAAGAATTACTGCAAAACAGGGACAAAATCTGGAAACAGTGGCTAAAAAACAAAATCAATCTGACCTACAGAAATTTAGACAACTCCACAATCAAGTAAAAAACAAGTAAACAATGACAAAGAATATTATCTAAAAAGTACAGTTGTGTACCTACCATAAATGTAGATGTTCGAGTGTATTCATTGTTGCAGTCATTACACTTGAGTTATCCTGCTGGCAGGCTACATGCAGCCTGCCTGAATTCCAAAGTCCTGGTCCGGCATTGGGTGCTGTCGCCTCATCCCTGACGTCAGTGCGCCAGGGGTATATAAGATGCAGCTGACGCCATTTTCTTCAGTTTTTCTTGCCCCAGATGTCAGGTGCCCCCAAAAGGGTAGGCTAAAAACATTGCTTATAAAAAGCATGCACTAAAATAAACAATACCTTCATCTACAAGCAAATACACCACATAGGTTGTATAGAATAGAGAAGTACAGATAAGTCCCAGCAAAGAAAGGGGGATGGTGGGTGGGTAACCTGGACTGCAACAGTGAATACACTTGAACATTTACATTTATGGTAGGTACACAACTGTACTATGTTCATCGTGTTTCACTGTTGCAGTCATTACACTTGGGTTGAATCCCAAAGCTGAGGTTGGGCGGCTGGGTCTAAATAGAATTAGGAGTGGCTATGAGGCCCTGCAGAACTGCAGTGGCAAAGCCTGCTCTGGATTTAGAGTAAAGAGGTAAGTGGTAGTGCTTGGTAAAAGTGTGCACTGAACTCCAAGTTGCAGCCACCAAAATTTCCTTGGTTGGTACTCCTCTGAGAAAAGCTGCTGATGTGGCTGCTGCCCTGGTAGAATGTGGCCTAATGCCCTTAGGCACTAATTTTCCATGTTGTGCATAACAGAAACAAATGCAGTGTCCTATCCATTTTGAAATAGTCTGCTTTGAGATAGCCTTTCCTTGGGATCCTGCAGCATATGCCACTAAAAGTTGCTCAGTCTTTCTGAAAGCTTTAGTTTTGTCTAAGTAGAAGCATAGCTGTCTGTGTATGTCCAAAGAATGCAGAAGTCTCTCCCCTTTATTCTGGGGATTTGGATAAAAAGTAGGCAAATGAATGGTTTGATTAAGAGCCACACTGGATACCACCTTTGGCATAAATGTTGGGTTTGTCCTTAGAAAACCCTGTCCAGATGGAAAATGATAAAATGTTCCACTGCCATTAATGCCTGTAACTCTGAGACTCTTCTTGCTGAAGTTATTGCTAGGAGCAGAGCTGTTTTCCATGATAAGAATTTTATCTCAGCTGTATTGGCTGGATCAAAAGGAGGCAGTGTGAGCTTTTCCAAGACAAAATTGAGGTCCCATGTAGGTATCGGTGCTCTCCTTGGGGATCTTATGTTTTTGGCCCCTCTGAGGTACTGCCTTAGCAGTGGATTTGAAAAAATAGGTGGTTCTGTATTGTAATTAGCTGAAATGGCAGAGGCGTGGATCTTAATTGATGAGAAGGATAGGCCTTTATCCAGCATCTCAGTTAGGTATTGTAAAATCTGAGGAATATTTGGAACAAGCGGGTCAATTCCTTGTGCCTGATTCCAAGCACAGAATCTCTTCCATTTTTCTGCATAAGATTTTCTGGTGCTGGGCCTCCTGGCTTCCAAAATAACATCCATAACTGCTTTAGAGAGAGTTGTGTTCTGAGTGGTTATATTATTCGCCAAGCAGCCAGATTTAAGGTTCTGAGTTGGCTGTGCAGGATCTGATTGTTTTGTTGGGTCAGAAGATGAGGAATTTGAGGTAAAGTCCAGGCTGCGCCTTGAGACAAGCTCTTCAGGGTTGGGTACCAGTGCTGGCGTGGCCAGTCTGGGGCAATCAGAATCATTTTTGGCTTCTCTTGTCTGACCTTTAGGAGTACCTTGGGGAGGAGAGGCAGTACAGGAAAGGCATATACTGTCAGGGTTTTCCAGCTGAATGATAGAGTATCCACCTTCCATGCTTGTGTGTGATAAGTCCTTGTGCAGAATCTCTGTAGTTGGCAGTTGTGAGGGGAGGCAAATAGATCTATGTCTGGGTATCCCCATTTCCCTGTTATCATACTGAAGACTTGTGGATCTAGTTTCCACTCGTGAGGGTCCATGAGGTTTCTGCTTAGTTCGTCTGCCAGAGTATTTGTCTTTCCTGGCAGGAATTGTGCTTGCAGATGCACGTGATAGGCCAATGCTGTGTTCCACAAAGTCATGGCTTGCCTGCAGAGGGGGTAGGAATGTGTGCCCCCTTGCTTGTTTATGTACCACATGACTGTAGTATTGTCCGTCCTTAGCAGTAGTTGTCCTGGATGGAGTAGATCCTTGAAGGCTGTCAGGGCATTTTGTAGAGCTAGCATCTCTTTCTGATTGAAATGTAGATGCATTTGGCTTGTGGGCCATGTGCCCTGAATACATTTTCCTGCCATGTGTGCCCCTCAGGCATAATCCGATGCATCTGTTGTTAGAGTCTGCCTGGCTGTGGGTAAAATTAATGGCTGTCCCTTGTTGTGGTGACAGGCCAGTGCCCACCATCGAAACTCCTGTTGCAGGCAGGGAATGAGGGTGATTAATGTTTCCAGGCTGTGACAATGTTGAGTCCAAACACTTTTTAGATACCATTGTAGCTTCCTCATATGCAGTCTTGCATATGGAATTAGCAGAATGCAGGATGCCATGAAGCCCAAAGCCTGCAGAATTTTTCTTGCAGATAACTGGGTCTTTGTTGCCAACATTTTGAAGTAAGAAGTCAGTTGCCTTTGTTTGTCTGGAGTGAAATAAGCCATCTGGGCAGTTGTATTTAAGCTTGCACCCAGGAATATTATCTCTTGAGAGGGTACTAGTTTTGATTTATTTTCGTTTACTGTGTACCCTAGGGAAATCAGTAAACCTTTTTCAAATGCCAGATGGTTTAGTGGAATGTCCTTGCCCTCTGCTTGAATAAGGCAGTCGTCCAAGTAGGGATATATTTGAATTCCTCTTTTTCTGCAAAATGCAATTTCTGGTGCCAGGCATTTTGTGAAGACCCTGGGCGCAGTAGATAAGCCAAAGGGCAGTGCAGAGAATTGGTAGTGCATTGAGCCAGCTATGAATCTGAGGTATCTTCTGCAAGACTGTCTGATTGGGACATGCAGGTATGCCTCTTTGAGGTCCAAAGTTACGAGCCAAGCCTTCTTGCCCAGCATGGGCAGAAGTTGCTGCAGTGTTAGCATTTTGAATTTTGGAATGTCCAGAAAAGTATTTAGAATAGACAGGTCAAGTATTGGTCTCATTGCTTTGTCCTTTCTAGGTACCAAGAAAAGCCTTGAGTAAAATCTTTGTCCCTGTTCTTGCTGTGGTACTCGCTAAATAGCCCTCATGTCCATGAGAGATGAAATTTGCTTTTGTGCCTCTGCCCATTGATTGTGTGGCAGGTCTGGCATATCTTTTGCCTTTGGAAGGGTGTGAAAGTGGAACCTGTAGCCGTGAGAAACAATATTCAGTACCCATTTGTGCTGGGTGATCGTGTGCCAGTTTTGTGAGAAAAGTGCTAACTTTCCCCCTAAGGGTGCTGCTAAAAGATAAGTGCTTGGCATTGGCAGTGGGAAGTCATTGGGACTGTTTCCTATATGGTTGTGATTTGTCTTCTCTGCTTTTGGAGGCAGAAGCACCCCATTGTTTAGGTCTGTATGAGCCTTTGGGCTGAGATCTGCCTCTAAGGGCATCTGTATCTGCCTCTTTGTGGCCTGTCTGACACTGGAAAGGACCAATTTTTAGAAGGCCAGTTCCTGCTAAATCTGGGTGTATGAACCTGTAAGAAATCCTTTACAGTCTGCATAGATTTCGCTTTATCCTCCATTTTCTTTAACACCTCTTCTGCCTTAACACCAAACAAAGTATCATGCTGTAATGGAGCATCCAATAATTTTGCTTTAACATGATCAGGCAGAGTCTCTTACTTTAACCAAGCATGCCTTCAAATGACAGAGCCTGTAACTGCGGCCCTGCAAGAGGCCTCTAGTGAATCAAAACCACATTGCAAAGTATGCTTTCCCACTTATTCAACTGCATGCAATAAATCCTGCATTTCCTTGTTTTCAGGACATTCAGAGTTTGAAGCATTTTCTGTTTAAGCAGAGACATTGGGTATTGCTGATATTTAAGCATATGAAACTGGCAGTTTAAAGCCCTTACAGATAAAGTAGCAGAGATGTAAACTTTTTTCCCCCATCTGTCCAGTGCTCTAGAATCCCTATCGGAAGGAACAGGGTTTTTTGCAGTCGAAGCCTTGACCCCTTTGGGACCCTGAGATATAGTTTCTGGGTCAGCAGCAGGGATTTTATAAAGAAATTTATGTGAATCTGGAAGCCTGTAGTACCTGTCGGGCTTAACTGGTGCAGGGGGTAAAGAATCAGGAGACAGACTGGACTCTGAAAATACATCATCTACAATATTTAGTACAGGTGGAATAGCAAGAGGTCTGTGTTGAGGCAATAAAAGAATGTCTCTGAGCCTTTTCTTGGATTCTGAATAATCTTGGCTCTCCCAGTGGAAATGCTCCCTCATGGTGTGCAGGGTTTCCCCAAAAGAATAGTCCTCAGGAGGAGAGGCTGAAGGGATAGATTCTTTAGCATCAGAGTCCTCATAGGGGGAAGAGAGTATCCCTGTTCTGAAGAGGAATCATATGAAATGGAAACCTGATCAGAGGAATCATAGTCAGTGTCTTGCCTAGGCCTTTTATCAGGAGGGGGATGGAAACCCCTGATCAAAGTAATTAGGTCTTCGGCCATTTTAAGCATCTGTTTCTTAGGCATGGATGACTGTCCAGGAGAATGCTGTACTTGTTTCTTTGTCTTTAAAGGTGTTTTAGACTTGGTCTTGGATGCTGAAGTTGACTTGATAGAAAGCTGTGTAGGTCTGAAAACACCCTGAGAAGCTGATGCCTGCTCAGCGGCTCT
Organism: Protopterus annectens; assembly: GCF_019279795.1. Classification (NCBI taxonomy): domain Eukaryota; kingdom Metazoa; phylum Chordata; order Ceratodontiformes; family Protopteridae; genus Protopterus; species Protopterus annectens. The sequence continues at coordinate 1,435,355,853 of NC_056729.1, read as the reverse complement.
GGACCCATCTGAGGGATTAGTTTCCGTAGGCCCAATACCTTGAGTTTCCAAAGGCCTAGTTGTCTCCATGTGGGAGTCTGAGGCAGCCTGTGACTCTGAGGTAATGGGTGTCAGGGGCTGGGAAAGCACCTCACTGAGAACCAGTGAACCGGCGACTGACCAAGAAGAGGCTTCATTGTCGGTTTTGGACCTTGGATGCCTGTCCTTTTCTTTTCCTTGTGCTTTTTATGTACTCCGGTCGTTGGCTGTTCTGACGGCATTATATAGTTAAACCTTCAGCCAAAGTAATGAAATGCAAAATCGTACTGACGCTTAATAGTGCATTGGTTAAATCTAGCGCAAAACTGACAACTAGCAAAGTCGTGGTCAGGGCCTAGGCAAGGAATACAGTAAGAATGAAAATCCTTATGCGGTATTTGCTTCCCACAAGAAATACAATTGTTAACTTTTACTGACATCGGTCTGGAGCAAGAAGAAAGTTTCCCCAACGGGATACTTAGCTTTACTGAAGACTTCGGATCTGAAATTCAATTTCGAAAAATCTCACTTGTGAACTGCTTTTGCTTCAGGCACCGTGCGGCAAGAAAGACTGAAGAAAATGGCATCGGCTGCATCTTATATACCCCTGGTGCACTCATGTCAGGGATGAGGCGACAGCAACCGACGCCGGACCAGGACTTTGGAATTCAGGCCGACTGTGTGTAGCCTGCCAGCAGGGTAACCCAAGTGTAATGACTTCAACAATGAAACACGATGAACATCTCCAATCCCAACTCCAGTAATAAGAGTAACGCCACAAAATTCTGAACATCCATTTCTTTACTTCTAAACCTGGCCACAAAAAACAATCCAAGTCCATTTCCAGATTAAATTCACACAGAAATAGCCAATCTCTTCAACTCCCATTTCATCAACACTATATCAAATATCACCAACTTCCCCCAACATCACTCTGGCATGATCCCTAATTCTGCTTCACCATCAAAACCATCCACACTCACCCAGTCTTCTCCTTCCTCATCCTCTTTCAATTCTTCTGTATTTACTACCCATCTAACACCCACTTTCACTTGTAAACCTGTCCCCAGTACTACCATAAAAAGACTACTCCTCAAACTCAAAACTAGTTCTAACGCAGCTGATAATCTAACCACAGAATATCTAGGACTTGCTGCTGATGCAATTGATTACCCTATTAGTATCTCATCCACTACTTCTCAATCAACTCTCTCAAATTGGCCTTTCCTGCTCTTTTCTTAACTGATTTTCAAGCTGTCAGACAGACAGACATCTATCTATCAGACATACATCTATCAGACAGACAACAGGCAGTTAAATGGAATTCCTCCCTCTCTTGTTATCTTCTTAACTCTACCGGTGTTGCCCAAGGCTCCGTATTAGGATCCCTGTTATTTAGCATCTTTATTAATAATTTACACTCTTCATTCAGTCAAGGCTCTCTTATACAATATGCTGATGATTCAAGTTTCATTTGTTCTGCTGACTCCATATCTGCCCTCCAGCAAATTACTCAGCTCACCTTAACCTCCATAGAAAACTGGCTTAGTAAAAATCACCTGTTATTTAATCCAAACAAAACTAAGCTAATTCTATTCACCCCTAAGAAAAAAAAGTCCTAAACAAATTCCAGTTTACCATATTCTCTCAGAGCAATACAGTAATTGAAGTTTTTTCTTATACTGAATTACTAGGGGTAATAATTGATGAACAGCTAAAAACTGACCTACACACTCAGCACAACATTAACAGAACCCAGCAAAAATTAAGCATTGTATATAGGCACAAACTTTCTTAGCCCATACAGTAAAAAAACAAAACCTTGCTATCAAATATCTACTTCCTTGCCTCGTCTATGGTGCCCCGTTACTTATTAATTTACTATCGACTTGTAAAATCAAAACTTGAAACATGTTATAACAAAGTGTCTAGGTTTGCTACAAATGCTTTATATTCTACCCATCACTGTACAGCTTTACACTCTCTTAACTGGTTATAACTACTACACTATCTCTTCTACCTACAGTTAACAACTGCACAAAAATATTATACAAACTTTCAGATTATACCATGACCCCCCCCAAAACGTGCACGCTGATTGGCCAGCGTGCCGTTTTCATCGAGATATAACTAATGGGAAAAGGTCGCCTTGCTTTTTCTTTTTCCATTAACTTCTTTCGATTTTACTGTCTGGTTTTGGCTTATAACAATTTAACATAAGCAACAGACAAATAAATTGCTTATTTTAAAAAGTCTTTGCTTTTTAGTTAACATAGCGAGTTAAACCCATTTATAACAGCGAACAAAAACAAGAGCAAAAAGCAACGGAGAAAGGCTTTTTTTTTCTATGTCTCGCTATCTCAAATTGTGTTTAACATGTAACATAGCGCAGAAATTTAAATAAGCATTTTAGTCATTTGTATTTTGTTTTAACTCTGTGTTAAACTCTTTTAAACTTTACTTGCTCGTTAAAGTTGCTTTGCCTCATTAAGCGCTGGCTTTACGGTACACATAGTCATTGCTGGCGGGATGCCAGCTGAATGCGGAAGGGCGATAAACAGGCAGCCATTATGTGATATTTTGAAAAGAAAAGTAACAGTTTCTTTAAAAATAATGTGTTGTAATAAATATAACAATTTGAATGGGGTGTGGGTAATGCTATATTACCCCTTTGTTTGGTTCACGGGGGTCCCGCGGGGGATTAAGTTGGCGCCGACGGTAGTAATGTTCCACCCTTGCCTCACTATTTACCAACTATCTACCCAAAAGGTCTCTGAGATCCAAAAATCAACATCTTCTACAAGTTTAAAAGCCTAACCTACCTGCTGGCCAACTTCTATATTCATGCTCGGTAGCCAGAGCTTGGAATGCTCTTCCATTAACACTTAGATCTAACAAAAGCATTGTATCATTCAAAACTTCCTTGCAAAACTGCTTCTCTTCTATCTTGATCTGTAATTGTACCAAGTCTCCATTGTTTAATTCCTGACCACATCTACTTCCAGAACTCTTTTTATATTCAGAGACTTGCTAGTCCAATTGTTCCTACTTTACCTCCATAAATAATATCTGCTTATAAAATTACCTGGAATTAGGCTGACTACCTTTATGGCAGAAATTTTATATAATGTTGCCTGACCACTATATGTGATTCTCACTCTGTATTATAAGTCTAAATTAATTATACTAATTGACATTTGTTAGTTTTACCTCTGTTTCTACCAATTGTTAATTTGCTTGTCATTGAATTTGTTTTGTAGAAAATTTCTCTAATTGTTCAATATTGTTCTATGTACATGTATTTTTTGGAGCTTTTCTCCCTGGCCTCCCCTGAAAATGGGGTCTTAATGGCCCAGTAGACAATCCTATTAAACAAATGCCAATAAATAAATAAATAAATACATAAAGATTAAAGAGGCAAGATCTTCCTTTGACAAGGCCAAATTGATGAGGGTCCAGGGTTAACAGATTTCTGATGTTCAGATTAATTAAGTCTGAGTTAATGTCCTTCAAAGCTTAACATTGCCAGAACCTCAAAGCAGTGGGATGGCTAAAGTATCCTACCCTTCTACAGTTCAACCAGCTTACAGTAGCAAATAAAATACTCCATCAACCTGATAACACCCCTGCCCTCAAAAATATTCTCACCCCTCATAGTGCCCCCAGGCTATTACGCTCAGCTGATAAACTAATAACACTGACCCAAAAATCCAACAACTCTGCAGGCGATGCCATATTTGCCAACTCAACCGGTAAAATCTGGAATCTACTCCCTACTACCACTACCAAGGAAACCTAACAACCCCTATTTAAAAGAGAACTCAAAAAATACCTCACATCTCATTGGCTGTGCTCTTGTTCTAAACCTGACTAACAACTTCACTAATACATGTTTTGCTACCCAACCTGCTGTTTAGCCAAGTATCTATGTCTCATAGCATTTGAATGTCTAAGCATTGTGAATTATGAGATCTGCTTGTATTTTATGTCCATATTTTCTGTTACGTCTTTGGCAATCAGATGTAATGTCTGCACATTGTGTATATTGATATCTGCCTGTATTCATTGTCTATATTTTTCTAGACATGCATGCCTGAGTTTATCACTCAGTGAGGTATGTACTGTCTCTTTTTTGGTATGTGGAGCTTTTCTCCCCGGGCCGCCGATGAAAATGGACATATATCCAGTCGGACTATCCTGGCCAATAAATGTAAATTAAAATAAATAAAATAAACATATGAGGTTAGTGAGACTAATGGGTCTATAGTTACCATGGTCCATGTTTGGGCCACCCGTGTGTAATAGCATTACAATGGCTGTTTTTCAAGCTTCAGGAATGTAACCAGTGTTGAGGCTTTGATTAAACAGGTTAAGTATGGGCTCAGAAAAGTTATATTTGGCTCTGATAATAATTGAACCTGGTGTGTTATCAGGGCCCATGGATGATGTATTCTTATTATCAGAGAGGGCCAGTTACCCATCACTACTCACTACACTGACTCCATAATGGTTCTTGCTTCTTGACAGCCTTTCTTACTAATTGCATTCTTATGAACTAACCTTTTCTAATCCTGTGCCCAAGCTGGAATACTCTTTCTAACTTTATTTCATAAAATGCTAACTGAATGGTACTCAAGCAGAAACTCTTGTACATTTTAACTGGTAACTGAGTGCCTTTCAGGCAGAATCTAATGCATATTTTAAGTGCTAGCCCAGCGGTATCCATGCAGAAACTAGTGTATATTTTAAACAAATGCAGGTGAATGTAAATGTTTCCTTGATAATGGATACGTAAATTAATGTGGGCCTCTATAGTCAGCATTACAACTCATTCAATTTAACCTTTGTAAATATTCTTTGTATTTCCTTAGCATTTAAGTTGTGTAATAAACTGTTAGTATGTTTACTGTTAAAATATTTAGATTTTTACATTATTGATATTTACTGTTCTTTATATAAACTATTATATAGTGGCATAATTTTCTGTATTAGTTTTGGGTGCACAGAGGTCATAACTGGTTGGAAGCACTTAGGTTACGCACACAGGCGCACATACAGACAAATACACACACACACACACACACACACACACACACACACACACACACACACGCACACACACACACACACACACACACACACACACACACACACACACACACACACACACACACACACACACACACAAACAAAATTAACAGAGAACACCTAGAATATGAGCATAAATCTTACTGTCATACTAATGATTTACAGTTAATTACAGGAAATAATCATCAATATAAATAATTGATTTCTGTTAGCCCACATCGCTAGTTGACAATATGAGCACAATATCCTTTTCTGTGCAGAGGTCTTCAAATACAGAAGAAAAACAGAGGAAAGCAAATATTGTCAAAGCTGTCATGCCACTTTTAAGAGTTTATTACAAAACAACAATGTACATATAAACAGTAATGGTTTAATCACAAGAACATTATTCACAACACATAATTACAAATGTGTTACCAACATTTATAACACATATAGCATATGTTCACCTTTAAATTGCTCAGCTGATGACATTTCAAAAACTATGTACAGTGTTGTTCAATTTATGGCTGCCTGCAGTCATGTATCTGTGTAGTATCATGTGTTAAACACAGTTGTGGTCGGACACATTGCAGATTAGCTAACATCACAGTAGTATGCAATTATGTCAGCACATTTCAATTCAGTAAGAAAAATGGTTTGTCTATGAATTTTAGGTAAGTCATAACTATGCTCTGACCTAGGTGTGAGATTCATTCTTGCCATGGTATTAAACCTTAAATAGCTGATGACAAATCTGTAATAAGGAGGAGGCACTGCTAAAGTCTGTACTGTAATGGTGTATTTTGTTCTCAGTGAGGGACACATTACTATTCATAGGATGAGCAAAGTTACAGTCACCACTATCTGTGCATGTGCATCCAGCCCCGGCGGCCCTGTTGGGGAAGGAAGACATGCCTACATAAGAATAGCCATGCATCTAAGGGGAGAAGTGAGTGGCTAACTGAAGGTCAGTAACTGGAAACGAGTGGGGTACTTTATCCTTTGTGTCCTCAGGAGGCAAACTTTATTGCTAAGCTACATTCAGTTGCTCTCAGTTTGTGAGAACTGCATGATTTCAGCAAACTGAGTTTCTTCCCAGTGGACCTGCAGTAAACAGGGGTGATAAACTAATTCCAGAAATGTTTTCAGTATGTGACAGAAATCATGTTCCCATTATATGTCTGATGATCAGCATAAGTGTGATCCATGGAAATATGATAACTTGTGTGATTACAGTGAAATTAAGTCAAAAATTGCCGTATCAAAACGTATTTAGTACATGTTTTGTGAGGTACAGTGATCTTGGAGTTGATATATTTAAGTAGCGGAGTATGAAGGGGTAAAGTCTCCACATCAGCAGTAGAGGGGCTTGACTCCTACAAAAAATGTTTTTAGTGTGTAGCATTGCGTTGTACTCTCTGCTATTAATTTATGAGAATTATAATTCAATTTTTGCAAGAAACCATCCAACCCAGAATCATAAGGAAATTTGCATGTCAAGGGTATTCTTGAAGCAAGCTCTTGGTACAATTCTGCTACTATTTGAAAACAACAATATTCAAATGTACTTGTTTTTTCCTGTGGGGATAAAAAGATCTAATTAACTTATTAGTCCTGGCACCAGTGTGAGATGAACCAGTTTGTGCTTTGACTAACTCTACATTAGCATACCGGTACTTTGCAGCT